>NW_007579985.1:19195-36280 GCF_000690725.1 Stegastes partitus
AGTGTATACTTGTTAGACAAAGACGTACCTCTTTAATGGAAACCAGTGGACTTAAACTGACAATGTAGGAAAGTCAGAAGCTAAACAGAGGTGGACTCACACATTGTTGGTTTAAATTAAGATATTTCCTTTTCATATTTGACCCTATTACTACCCACTAGGCAACAAACCTGACTACACCTGAAGTCATAAATTGCAACTCCAAGTTACCCTAAACTGGACTTTGCCACAGAGCCAGCAGGTGCACCATGCATTCAGATAAGGTTTAGACCCAACAGCGTCTACATTAGAGCCATAAAACCAGCGGCCTCGGAGTCTAAACGTCTCTAAACTGAAGGTGTTCCGTCCACATTTTTCAGTCGTGCAGCTATTTTATTATCTGTACCAGCAGCTGTTTAAACACAGCCCAGAGCACTGTTTTATGCTTTCAACTGATTTTCTCGCCTTTTATGTGTGTAAATACAGTCGAGTGACCTAAAAGTTCACATTTTGCCTGAACACAAGCTGTTTTAAAGACCTGAAGATGCTGCTGCTGCTCCACTCTGTCACGTTTACAAACCGGCTTCACATGTTTCCCACTTTGTTTTTTCTCTTGTTCCTTCTTTCTAGGATGTTCTTTCTCATCCTGCACCAACACATGCGATGACCAAGTCTTTCCCCCTCACTTTTTGTTAATGTAGAATAGGCGCAGATCTCCCGACTCGTTCTGGTACGAGCCCACGTTCCACGTGCAGCGGAAAGTCTCCATGTTGGTCGAGACGCAGCCGGTGAGGTGTGGACGTCTCTGAGGGACGGCTGCAGGGAAGAAAACACAGACAGAGAGGAAAATTACACGTCTAATAGCACATTATACAATAAAAAAATCCTTCCTTTGTTGCTACTGCTGTGACTGCTTGTTGCTGTGGAGGCTGGCTGAGCCGCATGTCAGCAGCTGGATAATGAAGCTGAAACCAGACCCCGGTGTGCAGCTCAGCCAAAGGCAAGTATCAGCCTTTTCCTGGAAGTCCTTTTTACTGCTGTTCAAGAGAAAGCTGCAGCTGGAGAGTTCACTGCCACCGCTGTCGGGGAACGAGCTATTTGCTTTCGCTGTACTCAGAAATGCACTCGCACATAAAAAAAACCACTTGGATCCTGTTTTACTGCCTGCAGAAACTCAAGCCATGTGTGCACAGAGCACATTTCTGGAGCTTTCTAGCAGCAGACTTTAACTCTGTCCCAAAATCCTGCATGTTTGTTGTGTTCACAGTGCAAAAGGAAAGAAATAATCCAACATGCAATGCAAAAGATTCAAAATCTTCCCTCCTAGTATGAACTCTGAGTAAAATAACTGCAAAAACAGAACAACAGCAGGTGTCTAACACATGCTGGATACAGTTTTGTATTTCAGCACAGTTCTGATTAAATGTTTTCTTTCTCAAGTCCTGGCATACGTTTGTAATATTGTGCAACGCACTCATGAATGGATGCATGAGAAAATGGAAAAAATCTGCTACATTTCACCACCTCGCCGACTTGTTCCAAACCGCACGGACGAAAACAATATTCTCACTTAGCTTTTGTGGCACTGAGCTATTAAAATAATATTGTTTTTATGTGCATGAGGTTTTAAAGCTCCGATATGACGCATGCTGGATTTACGTTGTGGTGTTTGCAATAGTTTAAGAATACCTAGAAACATTTGGAGGTTCTCCTGTAGACAGTACAGCTGCATCAGCCATTGTTTTTTATTATTGTTTGCTCTAAAAAAATCTCAAATAATCGTGAAAGTATATCAGTAGATTTTCCTAAAGCCTAAAATGATGTCTCTTATTTTGTCCATAAACAAAAGATTTTCAGTGTCGCAGAGTTTCAAAAAAACATTTTAAAAAATAGTAAGAAATTATAATTATTGTTTACCAAAGCCTAAAATAACATCCTGAAATCTCTTATTTTGTCCACAAACCAAACATATTCTGTCACCGAGGAGTTAAAGACACAGTTAAGAAGCTGAAATGACAGAATTCTGACTTCTTTCCCCTGAAAAGTTACCAAAAGTGCTTAATTAAATAAAGTTGACAACAAACCGATTATGTGTTGCAGCTTTACTTAGATTTTTCTCTGCAAATGCGCGTGTTTACACAAGAATCCACTCAAAGTCCACTTACTGGCCCCCATCTAGACCTTTAAGCCGCATCACACGGTCTTCATCAACACAAGCTGTTTGCTCAGAAAGCAGTCGGCACGACAAGCCGAGCAAAGTGTGGATACATGTTTGTGTAATGTAGGTGAACCGGCCCTTTAAACAAAGAGCTGAGGGGCCTTTTTGTTTTTTTTAACGTGCTCTTAGGTAAAACTCCGCTGATTGTACGAGCTGCAGGACAGCAGCAGCCGTCAGCTCCGCATTTCAGAGAGGATCCGGGCCGGCCGAGTACCGGGAAGAGCGAGGACAAGATGGCTCCTTCTCAGCGGACGACGAATACCTCTGGCCTGCTTCAGGGAAGGGGAGTCACGGGTTAAAAATAACCTGTTTACCAGTTCCCCCGACGCCTCCTCGGAACTGTGCTTAGTCAGGATTAAGAGAAAAATCAATTTGACACTCAGCTATGTGAAGCATTTTTGTGGCTGACTTTCTAGTGATGCATGAGGACGTGCGGCTGGTTTGTTAGTCGACTGAGAAAACGGGCTGAAGTGGCCTCAGGCGCATTTCTGGGTTTGGTTTTATTAGTGTTGTGTTACATTGGAGGGAGCACAGCAATGCAGAGTGGGTTTTGTGAAGGTCCAATATTTAGCATGAAGTCATAACAATCTGCCGCTGTTCTCAAGAGCTACTGGTGTCTGTGGTATGAATGTCTCTGACAAATCAAGGCAAAGAGCTGCTTTATGGGCAACTCCACTGAAATGACTCAGTGACCTCGTATAGTACAAAAGAAAAATCTTATCGTGACATTCCTCCTGTGGGGTTTTATTTTATTCAGAAAAGGCAAAAACAGGCCTTCACATTTCAGCTTTTATTATAAAACAGCTTTTCGTGATTAAGTTGCACACACTGTGACAGAAGGTTTAATTCGACTGTTAGACTTCTTCAAGAATCATTACAGTTTCTCATTTATTTTGCCACAAACCGTGATCACTCGACGAGCCTCATTTATTTACCTGCAGACTTACAGAGGCAGGTGCTCGGGGTGGATGGTCGGCCCACAAAACGCTCGGCTTTGACACCGGACACTGGGGTTTGAATCCTGAGCTCTGTGTGTGGTTAGGTTTGGCAACTAGACCGCGGTTTTGCCTCCACCAACGACGTGAGCGGCTAAAAGTAACCGTAGACTACGAGGTAGGATCGAGAAGTTCACATTCCGTTCTTTGTGCGCAGGAACAGATCAGCAGCTCTGTGAAGTCGTGCCATCTCTTGCAGGTGTTTTATGAGTTCAGCACGGACCTGCAGAAGCGAAATCTTGTCAAAGTGTTAAAGGATCTCCAGCAAAAGGATGACCCAACATTTAATGTCGAAGACCATCACTAGAGACAAGAGTTGGGTCTTCGGCTATGACCCTCAGATCAAACAGCAGTCTTTAAAGACGGAATTAGTCTCCGGTGTCTGACGGAGAACGTTCAGTGCAAAAACGACCTGAGCTGTGGTCCGATAGCCGCTCGGCGCTGCATCGTGTCAACACAGGTTGAAAACGCACACTTTTTCTCAGGCTTCACCGACGCAATCGTCATTCTCCGTCCGCCCAAATTCGCCTGATTTGGCTCCATGTGACGTCTTCGTCTTCCCAGAAATAAAGTTCAAATTGAGGCGTCGCAGGTGGTGCCTGATGGATCTACAGAGCAGGTGACCGGTTAGTAATTCCAAGCAGAGCAGAAGCGCCGATATCACTGTATCAACACACAAGGTGACTACATCGAAGTGGACGGTGGCCAGATTCTAATCAGGGACGATTATTGGCCTTTACAGGTGCAGATATGGAACTTGTTTAGCGCACCATGTTGCTATGAGAAGATAACGTAGAAAAAAAAATACATTTTACTGATTTGCAACTTATGCATCAGTTGATGAAATGAATTCCTCACAACTACATGCAACCATAATCATAATTTGTAGGAGACCGGGTAGATTTTGCAATGCATAAGAATGGATTTTTTACTTCCAAAATTTGCAGCTTATGATCAAAATACAAAATGAGATATAAAGTAGTCATAACTTAACACTACTTAAGCATTAATGCAACAATAATTATGATCCAATAAAAGCTGAAATGATTATTCAATTAACAGAAAATGTATTTGTCACCGCTTTGCTAATCACTAATTACATATTTACTGTTTGCAGCCTTTTAAATGTGCAGCTTCTTCGCTTTAATTGATCTACAATTATGCATTTGAGGTTTTAAATGGTTGCACATTTCCCCAGTTTCATTGCTGTAGGTGATTGATGTGTAGAACAAACAGTCATTTTAGTTTTAAAGTGCATTTTGCTGACAATACTTGTGTATTTTCAAGGTTAGTGTTACTTTAAAGTAAAATCTTGAATGCAGGAGTTGTGTTTGTGAGAGTCACTTGATTGAGAGAAAAAAAGAAAAAAAAAAGGAAAATGTGTTTTGCTCCATCACGCCCGAGTCTTATATTATACATTTCTGGGTAGAGAACGTGGTCAAGGCAACTGGATGGACTCGCAAACTGACGGGCTTCTTTTTTGCCGCTCGCAAAGTAAGAGCTGCAGTGTTTGCTCAGCAGCTGCCGCGCAGAGTTCACTCCTGGAGTAAGTAAACATGCGAGCAGCAGATCTGGAGTGCACTCTGTCGAGGCCACGAAGCTCACGGACAATTTCATAAATGGTTGGATCAATTTACAACGTACGCTCATCACTCCGCTCGTCTTTCTGAGCTGCCGGGTGGCGTAAACATGTTTACGGCATGACTTCTTTTTTTCTCTCTCTCTGAGTGCTACCGGCTCGCTCTACTTCAGGGTGAAACAAAACATCCTCGCTCGCTCTGTTTTCACAAGCCCAGCTGCGTTTCCTTTTAAGCGTGATTTCGAATGGACCAGGAAATAGCAGCGCGCATTAATTTCCTTCGGAGGACCAAGTCATACCCTCAGCAGATCCCATAAATTATCATGTGGAACAAAGCTCCTTGTCCGTCTTTGTTTATGCAGCCTCTCGATGGTAATCAGTGTGTGTTTTTCCTATTATTGCGTCTATTAACATCTGCACAGTGTGTCGGTGGGAAGCCGTCATTAATGTCTTTCCTGTGAGTGCACAGGGCAAACAGTTATTTAGAGAGTCACATGTTCAGACATCAATCAGTGCACTCTCAGGGGGAAATGCCTTATGCTCTGCATTTAGAAAAGCCATTTCCTCGCTTGGCTGAGGGCCACGATGCGCTCACCAGTGATTACAGCTAAGAACATTTCACTAACAAGCTTTATGGGATAAAACTTGGATGGAAAAAAAAGCGGCTCGTATATGCGTGAAAGCGCACGGTGACAAACGCAGCTGCATTATTAACAAATGTCACGACTCCCCGACTGAGGCCATTTGATGACTAGAACCTCCGGTGGAAAGTTATTTTGGCCAAAGTGCATTTCACTTTCCAATAAACTGTCCAACCCGAACGATTATGAGGTTGTTTATTCCTGCCGGCAGGAAATAAATACCCATTATGATGTGGTAGAGGTTTGGTTTAGAGAAAACAGGTACTTCCTGGGGTTAGAAGACCTTTGGTAACAATAACAAACATGTGGTCGACTGCCGGGTTTTGTTATTAATGTTCTAATCTGTCACTGTGGGCGTCATCTCAGCAAAATGTGGTCGTGCTGCGGTCGAAACAGAAGGTGGTTTTACATACTTCAGCAGGTGTTTATATGTCTGTCTTTCTGTCTGCGAACAGATTTTGTCAACAAGAAGGCTGATTCAAGAACACTCATGTAATCGTGTGAAAATGCAGCAGACGCTACTTAAAGAGACAACAGAGCTGAGTCTTGGTCTGGAACAAACTCTTCAGTGTTAAAGTCTAAAGTCTTGTTGGTCCGTCCATCCGCCCCGACCTCCTCCTACACACACACTTTTGTCTTTATAAATCCATCCAACTCCCTCCTTTTCTCGTGGTGCAACTACCAGAAGCGCTCGAGGCCGCCGTCACAAAGCAACAAGGCCGGCGTCTCGTTTTCACGGAACACACAGTACGAGGCTCCAGACGATACGCTCTCCGGGTTGAGTCATCGTTATAAAAGATGAGCAACTGGGTTCCGAAACATCTGGTGCTTTGATAGAAGGCCAAAGCACATAGAAAAGGTTGGCAAAGAGGTGTCCTTCTGTTAGAAACATCCAGTCACTGAGCTCTAAACCATCACAGTTTGTAGAAACCTGAGAAAAGATGCAACAGCTTTAAAAACAGCTTTCTGAGCTTTTGTAGCTCCTCTTACATTTTCCTTGTTATTGGCTCATTTTTTCCTGCACTATGAACTCCTGCACTTCTTTGGAAATGCGAAAAATAATGACTAGAATTAGAGGGAACTCAAAATCATCCCCATCTAACTTCCCGGTGAACCCCCAACTTGCTATAGACATTTTCCTCTCTCTGTGCAAACACTGCCTGCAGTTCAAGCCGAACAGTTCCTGAATTTTTGTGAATGTTGGTTGCAGATGAGTCGCTAAAGGCTTCTCAGTTATGCCGAAGAGTGCAGAATTTTATGGCTTTTTCTTCAGAAACTGGTGCTAAAGGTTTACGTCTGGTCAACTTTTAAATCAGACATGCAGGATAAAGTGATTTTCATGAACCGCTACAATTTTAAGCTTCGATTTAATTTTCTCGACAGAAGTTCACGTGGCACAAGATCAGTTCAAGGACTGCTGGACAGATGAAAATCCAACGATTTTGCCAGTTTTTATCGTTTCTGGCTCTGATAAATGCTGAAATGTTGGCAATTCTCTAACAACGACATGCCTTTCAAACCTGCAGGTGTGTTTTGAGGTTCAGACGGTTAGAAATCAATTGAATGTTCAGTGTAAACTGTCAGATAATATTCTTAGAAGCTCAGGTTAATATATCGTAGTATCTTCTTTTGTCTGACCAGATGTACAAAATGAAAAGATTCTGGCAGCACATATTTAAACCAGTGAATGTTCATCAAATTTGATGTCAGTTAATTGAATCCATCAGTTAAACCCCCTGATCATTTCAGTTCTGGGGTACTGGTTGGTTTACACTGATATGTAAACTGGGGGTCAATCATTTTCTTCCCCAGGGGCCTCTCTTGAAAGTTAATCCAGCCTTGACCATAAAGCTCCGTAAAGCCGAAGGTGTTACGTCGAGTTCAGGAAAGAGGATCCGGACGCAGGACACCGAGCGCTGAGGCCGGACGTGAAGTAAACTTCAATAAAACTTACGGCTGCTGTTAACAAAAACTACAAACTACAAAATCACAAAGGCAGGAAACAAAACAAAGACGTGAAGCAAACGAGGCGACGCTTTGAACATCAAACAGGGATCAAACTAAAAGAACATTTTAGTAAATCCCAACCGGATGTAACCCGTAGATTTAAGACTTTTTGATTCCTTGGAGGTTTGTCAGCTCCTTTCACTCGCTTCCAGCTTGTGTTTACAAAATTAGGTAACACACTGACATCATTTACTTTTATATGTGTTCTTCGGTTACACACCAGAACAAGTTAAATCTAAACTTAGAGATGAAGCAGCGATTCAGGAATCTGCAGCCCGTTAAAGAGGTGGCAAACTGTCTGTCAGGTCTGCAGAAAAAAAACCATTGAAGTGATGCTTAGCTGATGCACGGTGGCCTTGTTCACTCGCAAACAGCAGCATGACACAAAAAAGGAATAAAAACAAGCAGCAGGAGATCACGTCCTCCGTCCACACCTCCGCTCAGGCTGTTATGTAACGAGATGAGCGTGCGTGACTCAAATGCTCGATCCAGAGCCGCTTTACACGTCTGTGGATATAAAATACTGGCCGTGTCTGCAAACACACAACCTTTCCACCGCCGTCGGGAGGGTACAAAAAAAAAAAAAAAAAAAAAAAAAAAAAAAAAAAAAAAAAAGGGGGGGGGAGAAAGAAAAAAAAAAAAAAAAGCCGGGGCCTCGACACTCTAAACAGCTTCCCATTGTTCGGCCGTGGAGTGCTCTCTGCTCTCCAGAATTCCTGGGAAGCCACTTCACTGGAAATGCTGCTGTGGCTCTCAGCGGAGGGCTCCGCTGTTGTGCAACACACTATCGCGTCCATGTCAGCGCCAAAGCCGCACAGCAAAGCACGGCAGCTATTGATGTTTTTCAAATGGTTGTGATGAGCAGAAACAGATTTTTTTTTTTTTTTATCTCAAACGTCAGCTCCATTTGGTTTTCATTCCAAACCAAACACATCAACGGCAATTAAAAACAAACTCTTGGCTTCAGAAGACGCCAAATGTCAAAGGGAGCATCGGCAGTGCACTAAAGCTGCACAACAACACAATCAGTCAGTGTTTTGGTGCAACAACGTACCTTCCTGAGAAGCTGATTCCAGCGCCGAGGCGGTGAAGATGTGGAGGAAGAGGAGCAGCGCAGTGGGAGCAGCAGCAGCCATGGTGCTGAGCTGTGGAGGAAACATGTGGCTAATATTAGTTTCTGAGTGCACAAGCCATGAAGGCCCAGCCCACCTCCACCACCATCAAACTGGGACGCTCCCAACACTCCTCCCTTAAAGAGCAGCACAGTTAAACCCCGCAGAGCCACAGAAATGTCAAGGAACTGCCCCTAATCCTCATAAATATAAGAAGAGATAGACAGATGTGTTATTCTATACGCTGACATCTGGCTGGAGGAACCTTTGTCCTGACATCTGCTCTCAGTCTGTAGACACTTACATATCAGCTCCTTTTTCCTCCTCCTGATTTCACACATTTTGTTTCTGGTCCACGAGAAAACACACATAAACAAGATCATATTTACATAACACACACATAAAGTGTTTTATTTTGAACATGAGAGACTTTTAGTCATTTTTCAAGCGAGGGCGAAATATTTGACGAGTTTCAGATTTTCAAGTTTTACATCTTTGCAGTTTGAGGATGTTTGAGGACTGTTGGTGCAAAACGACGGGTTTCATGATATCTGTCAGGGCTGCAGGTAACCGTGAACAAAATGTTAATTAATGAATCAATGCTTTGAGTTTGTCCACTGCTTCAACTAATGTTGTGTTTAAACTTGACTCACTCACATGTGCAGCTATATTGTCACTTCATTCTGCTTGTAACCTGCCCTTTAAATCCTATTACAGCTTGTCTAGTTAACTGAAGGATTCATTGCCAGTTCGAGTAATATTTCAACTCCTTTTACACGTTTACATTTGAACTGCTGCTCCGTCAGAGCATCGTATAGGACCTGCTAAACATTAACTGACTCGGATCAGACTGGAGCGTCCCCACATTGTACCTATAACTGGTGACATACTAAGCACGGTGGTCATTTATTCTGATACTGGTGTTGTTCAACTTCAAATATGATAAGACCTACAAATATGTAATATGTCATCAGGTTATACAAATGCTACGCCTTGACTTAAATGCGAAGGCGCTTTCCAGAGGTCATTATACACTGCAGAAGGCGTTGTCATGGTGACCCTTTACTAGCTAAACCCCCACCTCCTTGTGTTGCTAACAGCACTAAACAGCGAGCAGCTCCACCTGCAAAGCTTGACGTGTAGGCAGATGCTAAACATTAGTTGAGTCAGATAGGATCAGCTTGGGGCAAAAAAAACTAGACTTGATTGCGACATCCCTACATTCTACCTGTGTCAAAAAACTGCAGCTGCAATTCAGCGAGTGCACTTTTTGCTTGCATTTCGATGAATTGTTCGGCCCTGTTGAGTGATAAAACAGTCATGACACGTGGCGGCAACGAACACTTCATCAGCTCGATAGACTAGCGACACTTTAAGGCGTTAAAACAACTGAAACAGTGCAAAGCTGTCAATCACATCCCTCGATAATGGAGCTCCTTTGGCCTCCACACAGGCGCTAAGTTGTCATCAAACCTCACAAATGACATTGCTGCTCTCACTACATTAAGGCAGGAGCTCCAAATACATTCTGTCAAATACACTTTAAACAACAAGCTGAAAAATCCCTCTTCAACTCGCAGTCAACCCCAGATTCTGAGCTCTGCAACAAATGATGAAACGAGTCTCTGTCAGTAAACAAGACCTGAACGAGGCCAGGAGAGTAGTAGAGACGGATTTCACAAACGCTGGCAGGAGCCCAGCCGGCGCTGTTGGCGGCGGGCTGATGTCACGTTCCGCACAAAACTGTTTACTGTTTCACAACATGCCTCTCCAGGAAGAATGAATGATGTGAATACCAGGAAAGAAAATAATGAATAAAACATGCTCCGATTTAAACCCGCTGCCGGTTCTCACAGCCGTCCCGCTGCTTCATCAACGGCATTTTTTTTTCTTCTGCTTGGCGGTATTTTAGAGTTTCGAAAGGAAAAATATGCCGAAGCTGAAACATCTGAATGTCTTCACATGTCGGGTTTCAATAAGATGAAAGATAAAGAAGATGGGGAGGCAGTTGAACCTTTTTTTTTTATAATAAGAGTGTCATACATTATATCTAGAAAAACAATTTCAGCATCTGTAGCTGTTCTTATTATATCTTCTGTCATAATTTCATTAATATTTGAATTCATGCAGTCATTGAAATTGATTAAAAATGCAATAAATGAGATGTTAAAAAGGTAACTTTGAGAATCAGACTAAAATATACGACCTAACGAACCACATTTCACAGCTCTGGGTTGCAGGAGAATTTCTGACTACATCATACTTTCATCTTTTAATATTTGAAGCCAAGCTTCCTCTATTTCCGTTTCGGTTTGACTAATGTACCGGCTGAGTTAATGCACGTTTACAGCATCGGTATTGGTGTAAACGACACTTTAATTCCCCCCAATTTAGATTAAAACATCTATTAGTATTTGTGAATTGATGATTTAGTCGTTATTGATACTGATGTAATTTCCAGTTAAGCTTATTTTTTAAAGTCTCCCTTCATTCTAAATGTGGGAAAATAAAGGAAATGAAAATAAATAACGCATTTCTGTCAAAGGTGCGAATAGGTCGGCAAAGTTCTCGAGTGCGTTGTGCTATGAGTAATTACCGCCCCATAATCTTTCCCCACTTGTGTCCCACTTAAAGGAGTCTAAATACGCCCACAGTGAAGGTTTTATTACTGGTGTTTATATTCCTAACGATAAGGCCGAGAGTGAGAAACATAATGTTCATTTATAACCCACAACAGCATGTCTGCAGCATCAGCGCTGCTCCTTTCTAATCTCCGTTGACTGTTGTCGGTATGTATACATTTGATAACAGAGTCCAGCTTTTGGTTAAAGACTAAACTGCCCTCACAGCTGCAGGTGAGCAGATGGAGACTCTGAACAGTTCACATTTAAGGCCAAGACGACCCTTTTTTCTTCACTGCGATCCCTCTTTTCTGATGAACAACACATTGTTTTCATTTGTCCCGGCCTCATTATGACCCTTCGTTATGTTTTATCGTTTTGTACAGACGCACATGTGGCAGAAAGAAAAGTCAAAGTCAGGTGATGTAATCATAGAGGCACTGGGAGGAGGTCGGGGTGGATAAAGGGGTCCATCAAACATAAGACACTGCTGTTCATGTCCTGTTTTACTTTCAACTACTAAATAATCTTAACTTTATGTTTATTACTGTTACCATGATGGCAAAAGTAGCCTAACATTAAAAGCATGCTAATTTTATTGTCACGAAAGCCTAAAAAAGATGTTTTTTTTAGGCCTAAAACCAAATCTTAGTTATTTATCTTTGTGATTTTGAATATGGATTGTATCAGGTGTGTTGGGATGAACTTGATATAACATAAATAAATCCACCTTGCATGCAGATGTAGTCCAGTGAATCGTATAATGGTACTTGTTAGCAACACAGTCTTTACAAAATGACATTCCTGGATCACCCTGGAGATGCTTCAAACATGTAGTGAAAAGGTTGTTTTTACCCCAAACCAGGACATTTTTCTGAACACCAACCAAGCAGTTATGGTGCCTAAACGTAAACCAGGCTTCTAACATGTTAAATTATCTGACAAAGTTTTTCTAAAACTAAACCAAACCAGAAAACACAAAGTAAATGACAGAAAACGAAACTTAATTCTGAAACTGATCATCTGGGTGAAGGTTTGGTTGATGGTTTATGCCACCGACAACCCATACTACCTCCTCAGCCACCCGCCGGAAACCACAAATTAGGTTTATTTCAAAATAAAGGTACATTCTCTGACAAATGTGTGCGAAAAAGCAGTTTAGTTGTATAAGATTACAATTCTGGGTTGTTATTTGACACATAAAATGAAAAAAAAGCAATGCAAAACTGTCACTATTGTCACATTTGGTTCAACTAGAATATGTCTACATGCTTTAATGTTCAAAAAAACAGATTTTTTTTCCCCGGTAGCTGCATTTAAAACGCTCCGTTTTTAGCGCCTGTCAATTTAAGACCCGCCTCCTGAAACGCCAAGCCTGCTCCGATTGGTCAGCTGGCCCGATGACACCTGATTATAGGCAGGTAACCCGAGCAAAAGCATCTGTACTGAGGGAATAATGTTAAAATGCAAGGAAGCTGCTCATTCATTGTTGGGGGCGTGGCCAAATGTGTTACATGATGATGTCATCAGGTAACAGCAGAAAAGCCTGGAGTTGAAATGAGGCATTTTCCGGCGGGTAAAAAGTTGAGTTTTCTGTCAGAGAATAACTCACTTTGGTTTGGACTTTGTAAGCCTACAGAGCTTTTATGTGCACAAGAGAGCTGTAAAACACAAAATATGGGCTCTTTAAATGCTCCAGAAACATCTAAAACTTGACAAACATGCCCATAATATTGACATTTATTAACATAATGATACACAGCAGCTCGTGTCCTGTCCCAGTTTTTACTCTTAACCTTAAAAAGATCACATGACAAAGTACAAATTGTACAAACGGTCCAGATCTCTATCAGCACGACGACGCTGTGCTGTCACACTGAATGGTCTGTTTTGAAGAGAAAAAACCGCAGAAGTGCAATAACTTCGGGGTAAGAACATTATATTTTTGGGGCAGGACGCATGTTTTTCACTGTGTGCAGGAAGTACGAGAACCTCACAGCAGATAAGAGGCAGAAAGACGGTTTCAGTGCTAAATGTTATGATGGTTTCAGTTCCTACCTGCTTGATTCACTGCAGGATGTAAGCGTACGGTGCAAATATCCACCACCGACGAAAACACCTCACTGCACATCTGTTTGTCTTCATCAGCAGCTTACAGGGAGTTTTTATTGTAAAGTTAACTATTGGGTTTAAATTCAGCAACAACATGCAGCATTTGAAAGGTTTGCAACTGGCAGGTAGCATCAGAACATCAGATATGAGTCTGAAAATCATGGAAGAAAAAAAATCATTGATTCATTTTGAATTTTTTATTTTATTTTTTTCCCCCACCAGCCAGTTGATAATTTGATCTGTTTAATGTTTTGACCTTTAACTACGTTTAACTACATTTTACTGGTCTGAACTACTTCAGTGCATCATATCATAGGAGTTAATATACAGTAAAAAAAATAAAAATCTGTATTTTTAAGAGTGATTTTTGAAACAATTAACTGTTATTTTACAGGTTTTTATCCATTTTGGTAAATTACAGACAACAACAACAATAATAATAATAATAATAATAATAATAATAATAATAATAATAATAATAATAACAATAATAAGCAAAGTCACAGATAAAAGTATTTAAAATGGAAGTTTTTGAGATTTTTTGAATAGTTTTATTCATTTTTTGAACAATTTACTTCTATTTTAAAGCTTTTCTCTGTTTCGCTAAATCACAGATAATAATTAGCAACATCACAGGAGGGAAAGTATAAAAAATAAACAATTTTTATTAGTGTTTAAGTGTAATTTTTTTAAAAAAGTATTTTACAGATTTTCAAGTTTTGTAAAAGTTTTACAGATGATTGCAGTTAATTTTTAAAACATTTTGAACTTCACAGACTTTCTCAGATTTTTATATATTTTTTCTTGCTGCCAGATGATCAATATTGGATTAAAGATGTATTTTTTACAGTGTATCTTTTGGTATAAAATGTCGTCAACAACCACCAGGACACATTCTGTTGTTGCCTCACTCCAGAATAATTGGACACCGTGACATGTTCTGGTGTCGCTGCCCGTCCAGGAGAGAAGCTCTTTTATTCGTCTATTACGTCGTGTTAGTTTTGGTTCGTTTCTGAACATCTCTTGGTGGTTTTCAGATGGAGGCTGGTGGTTGATGGAGATGGAGTCTGTGCAGCAGCAGCAGATCCAAAGCTGTAAATCAAACGTTCCTCCTCAGTGACGCCTTAAAGAAACAAACCTCAAGGCGTACATGTTCTTAGAGGCTTTTAGTCGCTCCTAATGCTCTGAATAGTTCACTTTTCTTTTTTTATTTGATGCTACAAACTGAAATCCTCTTATTTTAATATTTGATCATTATAGAATTTAATCTCACAGCTCAAATCCTATTTCGTGGAGTTTATGCTTTTTGTTTTTTCTCTCTTTTAAAAAAAAAAGGTATTAGTTGTTTATTTTATTTTAGAAACTGATCTTACAAACTGAAATCCTGTTTTGTCCATTTTTTATTATTATTTGATGTTTATTTTATTTTCAGAATTTGTTCTGGCAAGATGAAATTCCATATTTTTAAAATTGTACTCTTCCAAGCTTTTACGTACTGATTTGGCATTTATTTTATTTATTAAACAAAATGACTTTAAAAGTTTTAATACTGATTCCTGTCTAGCTTTTTTAAATAAATAATAATAAAAAAAAAACATATACTTTGTTGTTTTCTGTCTATCTTTACCAGTTTGTTTTAAGATGCACCAAATAAACACACTTGATTTAATACAACAAATAGTTCAACTAACAGTCAGTGTCATTATCAGTGAATCTACTTATTATTATTTTATTGATTCCATGTTGATTTCAATGTCAGTCCTGAAACATGTCCCCAACCATCCACAAGATGAAGATTTATTCTTATACAAGTCACAGAAAGACTGAAATCCTCGCATGAGAAGCTGGTTTGACTTTAATTTATTCTAAGAAAGAAAGAAAAAATCAACCAAAGTAGTAAAAGTTCCAAACAGCAGGTTTCTGGCCGCTGAGCTTTTGTTCTGATTTAATACATTAAAATGTGAAAAATAAACCAGTCTGACTGCTGAACCAGAACACAGAGATCCCAGCTGATCAGGACCAGGTCCAGGCACGTAAACAGCCGGTAAACAGCCGGTAAAGAGCCGGTAAACAACCGGTAAACAGCCGGTAAACACCTGGTAAACACCTGGTAGACACCCGGTAAACACCTGGTCAACAGCTGGTAAACTGCCGGTTAAACTCACCGCTGGCTGCCGGTAAACACCCGGTAAACAGCCGGTAAACACCTGGTAAACAGCCGGTAAAGAGCCGGTAAACACCTGGTAAACCACCGGTTAAACTCACCGCAGGCTGCCGGTAAACACCCGGTAAACTGCCGGTAAACACCCGGTAAACTGTCGGTAACCAGCCGGTAAACAGCCGGTTAAACTCACCGCTGGCTGCCGGTCTTGAGCTTCTCCGGTCCAAACGGGAGCAAACAGCTGCAGGTCCAGAGTGAAGCTTCTCCAGAGACTGACGGAGGCAGGACACGCTGTCGAAGAAAACCTTCCTCCTCCTCCTCCTCCTCCTCCTGTCTGTCTGTCTGTCCTGCTGCTGGATCAGAGCCGATGGCGCCCCCTGCCGGCCGGGTCTGGACCAGCAGCACCGGGTCACTGACTGGTCACAGAGCAACACTGTAAAACAGCAGCAGCACTGATTCCTGTCAGTAGGAGATGTTTATCAGTCAGGCGCCCTCTAGTGGTCACGTCCAGCTGCAGCTGCTCCACATTGTTCTCCTGTATCATCACCAATGTCTGCTGTAAGAGCATCACATGCAGGCATTCATACAAATATCTTTGGAATTTTTTTTTATCTTTATGTGTCTAATAGTTTTTAAGATTTTATTATTTTTTAAACTCAGACTATCAAAATATTTCGTATTATGACAAAGTTAAAATATGGAAAAAAAAAATAAAAAAGTCCAGTCATTGAGCTCACATTAACAAAACAAAAATAGTTAAAGCAGAAGTCAGCTCGTGATATTTCCTGAACCACATGTAGCTGCAGGTCACAAGAACACAACATGTTACTCTTACAGCATCAACAATGGAGATATTTGTGTGTATTTGTGAAGTATTAGCTTGTTATGTCAAATGCTTTCTGTGAATTTTTTAAAAATAAAAACATGGCCCGTGGAGCCAGTCGCTGCAGGTTTTTTGAAACATGAAGCTCTGATGGTGAAATTAGAAAACAAGAACTAATAATTTACTCTTAAAGAAAACCTCTGTGTTTGAAATGTATAGTGTTGTTGTTACTATTAATGTTATTATTGTTCATATTTTTATATTAATAATAAGAAAATAATAATAATAAGAATTTAAAAGTATCTGAACTCGGATTAGGTTGTTTTCTGGATGCCCAGAACTTGGAGATGAATCCTTCATTATATTCTGTTGGAGTGAAAAGTTCTGCATTAAAAACATTCACAGTTTTTCCGATGATTAAATAAAAACTTTTAAATAAAACAACAACACTCGGGTTAATTCAGAGACATTAAATGTTCAGTATTTCCCTCGACAATGTAGTTAAAAGCCATTTAAATCACTTTATCTTTTACATGAAGCTGGACTGCACACAGCTCTGAGTCCAGACTCGAGTCCAGAACCGACTGCAGACTGAACCTCTGCTGAACTGAAACACCTGAACGCAGCTCAGCTCAGCTGCTGTCGTCACATTCCAGCTGCTCAGAGCAGCATGAGAGCCTCCCACATGTCCTCTGGTTGGTGTCATCAGACCACCCACACTCTGTCTGCATGCTTTACATAGCTCACACACACACACACACACACACACACACACACACACACACACACACACACACACACACACACTCTGAGGTCTTAGAAGCCTGTAAATCAGAG
>NW_007579985.1:36787-68997 GCF_000690725.1 Stegastes partitus
TATTTTATAGATGTTAGTTGTTGTTTGAAAGAAAGTGTATGTATATTAAGGAATAAAAAAATAACTGATAATATCCAGTAAATTCACAGAAAACAGTCATAATTTGCATGTTGACTTTAAAAAAACAAATAAATAAACAACCCAAATGTAAATAATGTCCTGATTTATTTTTTAAATCTGTCTTTTTGCAAATATTCATTTGAACCTTTAAAATGTTTGACTGTACAATTACACTGTTTAATTGAATTCAAATCTCCAAAAAACAAAACAGAACATTATTTTGCAAATATTTGCCGTCCAATTGACCTTCTGTCTACCTTTTTTTTTTTTTACAGTATTCCACTGTTTTGTTTTGTTTTGTGTTTGTTTGTTTGTTTGTTTACATATTTTTTTGGTTCCCATGCCACAAATATATCTGATCATTTCTTGTTGTTGTAACATTATTATTAT
This sequence comes from Stegastes partitus, assembly GCF_000690725.1. Lineage (NCBI taxonomy): Eukaryota > Metazoa > Chordata > Actinopteri > Pomacentridae > Stegastes > Stegastes partitus. The sequence continues at coordinate 37,238 of NW_007579985.1, forward strand.
TATTATTATTATTATTATTATTATTATTATTATTTGTTAAAGATCATAACTATCCTGAAGCTCAAACCCTCCCAGCAGACAGACAGTAACTCACCGTTAATGGAGCCACATGCTGCTGATGCTGCTGCTGCTGGATTAGATTCAGATCCAGAGCTGCTGTGGACGACTTCAGTCCACATGGACTCAGGAGGGAATTCTGGAGAAGCTTTTCTACAACTACAATTTAAAATAAAATGGTTTAAAAAAGAATGAAATGATGGAAACAAAAGAAAGACAAGAGGAATCCTCAACAGAACATTTGTACCTCTGTCTGTAGAACTGTGTTTACTTCTTTAATTATACATAAAACAAAAACAAAAAAACCCAAACTGATTACAGATTTTTAGGACGACTAGAAATATCTCCTTAGAACAAAAGTCTTCAGGTTCAGGGATCGACTGAAATGTTTTTCTATTTCAGGGTCATTGTTGATGCTGACTAATACCTGGAACTAACAGACTTTATGTTTTTAGTAAAAATGAAAATCTTGGTTCCAAAATTTAGAATAACACAAACTCCAACACGACACATTTCTCCCTGAATGTTGATTGGCTGTTAGTGGTGATGTGTAACCAATCAGACGGCAGGTAGATGGACTTATATGAACCTAATATACTGGAGGCTGGCCAACAATTAGATAACAATACTGATAACTGGGGGAAAATTCTGAATATCAGCTCCAGTAATCAGATAAACATAGATCCAGTTTGATAAATAGAGTAATAAGAATATTAGTAAAGCTACAGAAAGAAAGAAAAAGCATCAGAATGTGAATAAATTTGGTAAAAACATGGATTGTTAGATGCACTACAGTTGGATATCAGCATGCACGTGTTACAGAATCACCTCAGTAAAAGTCATTTCTCTCTCTTCTCTTAATTTACGGTTATTTAAAACACAGTATTTGGTATTGAGGTCATCCAGAAGACAACAGAAAGTAGCTAAGTAATAGTTTTATTGTGGATCAGGTTACTGCCTACCTGTTTAAGAGGTAATCAGATTACATTATTAAACGAGATCCACGGGAGATCAACACACTGTTTACTGAGAAGTTTGTTGACCTGATTTTTTTGCATGCTGGCAAAGAAAAGTGGAGATAAAAACTAAGACAAAGCTGTTATTTCCAGAAACATTTTGCAAGCTCAGAGTCAAAAATAAAGTAATTTAGGCCAAACGGGGATTTTTCTAACCTTTGCTCGGATCATGCAGATCCTGAATAAACAGTTGTGACGCAACCAGATTCATCCACTGACGACGACAACAAAACCCATTTCGTCACGTTTCACGACAAAGCTGGAGCTGCTGAACGCTGTGACTCAGAGCAGCAGGACTCCGGCTGGACGAGGGTTTCTTCAGAGGGGGAATTCCTGGACCCTGTTGGGTAACAGTCCTGCTCTCCTCCCCCTCCTCAGCTCCTTATATCAGCCCCACTTTGATGGAGCTGCAGCCAACGAGGAGGCCCAACGCTGAGCGGAGCAGCATGAAGGTAAAAACCCTCAAACTTAGATTGTTTTTGTGCAATCTGCTAGAAAACCTCACTCACAAGATAGTTGCTCTTCTTCTTTTTGGTTCTCAGTTGGATCTGGCTGCAGCTTTGACCCTCTTACTTGCCTTCATATCACCAGTCTGGTAGGTGAACACATGCGTTTCTCATTCTACTGCAGCATAATGATGTTTTAATGATGTAAAATACATCTCAGACCGTCTTTGTCCTTCTTTCTGGGTCATAAAAATGCATATTTTGTTAAAGAACAGCCTCAGTTTTTATTATCTGATGTGAGTCTACTGCTCTTTTTTTTTCCAAGAAGCTGTAACATCAGTTAATTCTCACAGACACTAATATAATAAATGCTTTGTACTGCTGCCTCCTGTCAGGTGTCAGCAGGCTGTGAACTGCAGATGGGGGTCTTATGGACAGTGGTCCGAGTGTGACGGCTGCACCAGGACCAAGGTATTCATTTTCTAGGCCATCTGTCAAAACTTAAAACCCCCTAAAATTAATCTAACATTATTTTGAACACATATTCGATCAAGTAAATCAGTGCCTGTATGGGTTGTTTGTCCCCCCTCGGTTTAACTTTGACCCATACGAGCAGAAAACAACAGATTTACGCTTAATGTTAAATACAAAAATATGAAGCCCTTTGCTACTGGTTTGGAGTAACGAATGAGACTGAAGATGATGGTTTTGCGTTTAGCTGAAATAAACAGAGTAGAGAAGGCCGGAAACAAAAACCCGCTGTTGGAAATCCGCAAAAACAACCAAAACTTAAACCATCTTGGACAGAAAAACTGAAAAAAAGTCTTTAGGAATTCTTTTTTTAACTTGAGAAAGTTGTTATTAATAATAATCACGTCAGCTGGTATTGTACATATTTCTGCCGTTACAAAAAGAAACAGCTGATCAGTCGTGTGAGCAGAAAGTTTGCAGCATCGGAACTTATTCAGGAAACTGGTTTCCATCTTCCATGAAGTGCATTAACTCTTTTTCCAAAAAAAAGTCCAATGCAACCTCCAGAAGTGAAGGATTTCTTGTGAAACTGGGGAATTTCTATTTAATTTTACCTCAAAATGCACATAACAATACATTAATGGAAACATGGCTATTGTCATAATGATAAGATTGTCGTTAAAAACACTTAAATGTTTGTTTGAAAACATTAAATTTAAAGAAATCTTTCACATGGTCAGTTTGAAATGAGAAGTTAAAAGTTGCTGCCAGTCCTTTCACTGATTCAGAGCAACATATATAATAACTCAGCTTTCTATTGGATCCTTCAGCTTTCTGTTCACTAAAATCAGAGCATCAAAGTACAACAAAGCTTAATTCCATGAAACAAAGACATCGATTTACTGCTTTTTTCGTGAGCAAATCCCCTAATTGAGGTTAATCCGCTAAAAATAATTGATTTTTGTGCTGTTTTAAATGCTGGTGTTGTTGTTTCTCCACTCGGTGTCATGTGGGGCTGCCACGGTAATTATAGTCTCTAGATTTAATTTGGCTCCATCTTGAAAATAAAGTGCACAATGCCTCATCTAAAGATCTCGTATCAACATCAAAGCTGTGAGTTCTTGTTATTTGGGAGCACAGATTGCATATAAAGACGGACAATCACTCCACGATGCCACCTACAGGTCCTCAGATAATCCAAAAATTGGCAAAGAGGTCAATGGAGCTGAGGTGGACCATGATGATACCCATCTGTCACTCAGTGTCTTAAATATGCACAGCTTTAAGTCTTAATACAAATTAAAATGGTGAGTTATATTAAAATTCAGCTGCTGCTCTGTTGTCATAAATCATGAAACTAGCTGTAGAGACCAAAAACAGGTTTTAAACCAGGCTGTAAACACGTTTAGTTCTGCTGTAAAGTTGAACATTTTAACATGAAGATCTACTGGGATCGGAGTCGGTGGCCTGGTGGTCATTTGAGGAACTGCACCTCATTTATTTATTTTTATTTTTTTAGCCCCAGATGTTTCTTCTTGTTTGTGAATTAAAACAGATCCAACTAAAAGCCTGTAAATAAATAAATAAAGACATTTTTAAAAAAGGAGAGACTCTAATTAATTAATTTCCTTTTCAGGTGCGAACTCGCCACGTGGAGGTTTACGCCCAGTTTGGCGGCTCGCCGTGTTCGGGGGAAGCCACAGAAACGCAGTCGTGTGTCCCGCAGAAAAGCTGTCCCCTGGGAACAGGCTGCGGAGGAAGGTTCCGCTGCACCTCTGGTACGTTCCCATACCAATAAATAATAGGCAATGAATTCATTAATTTCCTCTGGTGTCTCCTGTAATGAAATCTCGTTGCAGGTCAGTGCATCCGCCAGTCTCTGGTGTGTAACGGAGACCAGGACTGCAGGGACGGTCTGGACGAGCGAAGCTGCCACCAAGACGATGGCCACTACTCGTGTGACCTCGACAAAACGCCTCCCAACTCTGACTTCACGGGTCGAGGGTAAGAAACTATGACTCCCAGAGATCTGGTTCTGTGTGGTAACAAGTGGCTGTAGAGGCCTGCTGGTGAATCAGAGGTAAAAGCCCATACAACAGATTTGTGGTGCTATTTTCTCACAGGTACGACGTGCTGACGGGGAAACTGAGGGCCGGCGTCATCAACACTCTGAGCTTTGGGGGACAGTGCAGGAAGGTGCTCAGCGGCGACCACAAAGTCTTTTACAGACTCCCAGAGAACATCCTCAGATACAACTTTGAGGTGAGTCGAAGTATAAATGTATGTTTGGAGGTCAAGTTCACGGTGAATAATCCTGACCTTTATTTCTTGACATTATGATAAATAAATAAAATGAATAAATGATAATGAAATAAATAAAATCAGCTGAAACAATAAATAGAAGGTCATCATGGGTGGTAACAATTTTGTGCTGAACCTTGCGGCTGGTTTTAAACGGTGCCTGAGTCGGAGTCAACATGCTGCTGACACCCTGATGCTCCACTATTAATAATCTAGTTACGTTATGTATAATTTTAATGCGTGCTAATGTTGCTCTATGCCGTCTTTGTGCTGCAGGTGACAGTGAACAACGATGAGAGCGATGAGTCCTACGAGAGCTCCTGGTCCTACATGCAGCACATCCAGTCCAACGCCTTGTGGGGACACGACCGCCGAACCTTCCACAAAGATCTCACCGAAAACAAGGTGGATTCATAACCCCATCTGCTTTGCAAATCACTGCTGAGGCTTTCTTAAAATCTCATCCGTTTTCATGTCTACCATCCAAGGCCCACAGGCTGATAATCCTGAAGAACAAAGTGGAGCTGGCCCAGTTTCAAAACTCTGCCCCCGAGTATCTGGCGCTGTCCGAAGGCTTCTGGAAGGCCTTGTCCTCGCTGCCCGTCACCTACGACTACTCGGTTTATCGCCAGCTGCTGCAGCAGTACGGCACGCATTACCTCTCCGAAGGTTCGCTGGGAGGCGAATACCAAGCCCTGCTGGAGTTGGACCGAGACGCGCTCCAATCATCCAGTAAGAACCTGAGATGTGGCGTTACTTTAAAGGAAAAACTGTAACTGTGCTGTAGGAGTTGTCTACCACAGAACATTTCCTTTCAAAAAAGGGGCAAGGACAACTTTTATCAAACAGTTATTGGCTACAACAGCTGTCAATACACGTACAACAGGAAATAACACAAACACACAATAGATGAAAGTGTTTACCTCCGATAAAACCTTCAAAGTGTCCAGTTTTGTCTTGTTGACACTTGTGTCCTTTAGGTACCAAGTTTTGGTGCTGTGGTCAGATCATATGAGCTCTTTTAACCGTTAAATCTCATGCTTCCATCTCATTTGTGTGAAGGCACCACAGACATCGAGTACCAGAGGTGTTGGAAAAAAGTGAAGCGACGTTTCTTCCGGAAGAAAGTCACGACCACCTGTGAAAAACTGACAAAAGCTTTCTCATCCAAACAAGGTGAGGGAAGTCCTTCAAGTGTAGATCATCAAACCACACACCGAGTCAAAAGAAATCAAATAAATGATCGTCTCTGATGCGGTTTGTCTGCAGGACACAATGTCGCCACGATGCCCATCAAGGTGAACATCTTCGGAGGAGATCCGGCCTTCATAGCGGGTCTGTCTCGTCTGGATCTGGAGAACCCCGAAGCTAACGGAGAAATCTACGATAACTGGGCGTCGTCCGTCAAAGACTTTCCTGAAGTCATAGACCAGAAGGTAGAAGGTTGATTTAAGACCTTTATATTGAGATTTTCATTCCTTTTTAACTTTTGCATTTTGGTTTGTTGTGATGCATCAACCACTTATGGACATTAAAGATCCCAAAAGTCAGGGGGAGGCAGAGATAACTACTTAGGACAAGGCTGAGGCCAGGTTTTAGCATCATAGAAAACAACGGGTTATTTGTCGACTTAATTCCTCCACAATCTTCTCCAGAGTTTTGGAATCTAGCACCAATCCTTTGCCGTCGTTTTTAACATGTCATGTTTGTAGTTACAGTGAAAAAAGTGGCAGATTTAACTCTTGAAACTCATTTACTTCCTTTAAAAACTGGGTTTGTGATTCAAAAGTAAGCAGACAAAAACAGCTTCTCCTTTTCAACATACAAATACCAGTTTTCTAGCTGAGATTGCAGCTATTGCTGGCAGATTTTACCCAAACTTGCTAGCTAACTAAGTAACCAACTCTGTGAAGGGGTGAACATCTTGGACATGCACGAGCTAAAATGTGCAAAGAACATGCTGGAATAGTATCATGTGGTTTGGTCTGAGTCATAGATAGCAATTAAAGGAGGGTCTGAACAGTGAAACCAACATGAAAGTGCATTAAAACTGCATTTTCTCTGCCAGCCAGCAGGAGGCGACTCCTCTGGTTGCAGGAAGAAGTTTGATTACATTGACGGTTTTGAGAAAAGGACCCCACTTCTCAATTAATTTGTCACCTCAGTAAACCTTTTTGCAAAAATGACAGTCCCATTCAGAGGAAATTTGTCAATAAAGCACCGTATATTCACTTATTATCAATTTAGAAGCTCAGGATATTTTAGAATCAAAATTCAAATCAGTTTTATTGCCAAGTTGGTTTTCACAGGCAGGGAATTCAAATTGTTGTTTTAGTGCATCAATAACAGTAAACACTAAGATTTCTTAAATAAAAACAAGCGTGGCAGTAGACAAAGTTTTACAAGACAGATACGGAGCAATTGTTGGAAATTTAAAGGATTATTAAAGTACTATTTTAAAAAAAGAGTTATAGATCTACTGCAGGAATGTGGAAAATATTTACCTGAAAATGGTGTAAGGCTACAGAGTAAATGGTGTAAACAGCTTTAAACGTGCAAAGGATAAATAATAATCCTGTTAATGTCACATCAGTGTCTGTGGTGGGAGAAGAGGTGGAGCCACTGTGCTCTCTGGCCTCCATCATTTCTTCCCTGATTGATTCTATACTCTGCTGTACGTTCTGGGTGTTGTTAAATACCTCGTCCATACATTTCTTCTCGAATCCCAGCTGCGTCCGCTGTATGAGCTGGTGAAGGAGGTTGACTGTGCAGGACTGAAGAAGCTCCACCTGAAAAGAGCCACAGAGGAATACCTGTCCGAGGAGCATCCCTGCCACTGCCGGCCCTGCCAGAACAACGGCCAGCCGCTGCTGACCGGATCCGAGTGTCGCTGCGTCTGCCGGCCGGGAACCTCCGGACGGGCCTGCGAGAGGGGGGCAGTGATCGGAGAGCAGCCAGGTACGTGACCCAAAGACTCTGAGGGGATCAGATGGTTTCAACCGGAAATAATATGTCAAATTAGTACCAAAGTTTGGCGCAACAACAACACCAACACTCAACATGAAAACTTACAACAAACTGCCTCAAAACAAGACAGAACCAGAAAAAAAAAAAACACCTTCTGTCTTCCAGGGGTGATCCATGGCAGCTGGAGTTGCTGGTCCTCCTGAGGAAGCTGCTCTGGAGGTCAAAAGTCAAGAACCCGAAGCTGCAACAACCCGACGCCCAGCAGAGGCGGGAACCACTGCATCGGACCGCAGACGGAGCAGAAGCCCTGCGAGGATGCAGACATCCAGTATTTACAGTAAGGACTCAGCATACAGACTTTTGCTTTTCATCTAGTAGGATGGCAGAGATCTAAGTCGATTGGTTTGTCTTATGGGGATGATGTCCTCCAAGCGCTTTATTTTCAGGAATATCTTGTATTTTTAAAAGATGTTTGTTGTTTATCTCACTTTAATCTATTTGCTTTCAGGATGATGGAGCCTCAGTGCTTCAGTCTCTCTGTAGCTCCACCTAAAACCTGTGGGCCGCCTCCAGCCCTCAGGAATGGATTCATTCAGGTGAGTTTGTGGAACTGATGTTTCCGTTGATGTCTACCTGTTCGGTACGGTACAGAAAAAGTTGCTAAACGTACTGTTTTTGTGATTTTCTTCGTAGAATCCCAAAGACTTTTACCTGGTGGGGAACACGGTGTCGTACACCTGCATAGACGGGTTTTACCTCACTGGAAACGCTGAAGCCAGATGTGCTGAAAACCAGAAGTGGAGCTCAGAAGCGATGGTTTGTAAAAGTACGTACACACTTCAGAATCTTTTGTTTGTTTTTTGGTCTGTTGTCAAGCAGATGATTTCAGAAATGATTTACTGTAAGAGATTTTTCTATAAAACTGGATGAAGAATAAGTGAGTTTTTGGATCCAAATGCACCTTGTGGCCACTGGTACAGCAATTCATGTGTTCATTCAAACACTTCAATGTGAATCTTCCAGCTCGGACCACCATTTCTTTTCATCTCTTTGCCTGGAAGCGTAATCCAATCTCCTCAAAATTTCATAAATAGTTAGATAATACAGAGCTGATTCCCAAGTCAAGGTTAATTCTTCTGCTGGGTTCAGACTATAAAGTATTTTTATCTGATACAACAGCTCAGATTAGACAAAGATGGCGTCATAAATTCGTGCCACCCCAGATGTAGCCTTGATGTTGGGCGGTGTCTCTGATATCACCACGTTGGTGTTGTTCCTGCATTGTTGTGGTGACACAGCTTTGTGATACGAAAGTGTGACTCCATAGTGGGAAAAGTTTGCCTTTAAGGTTTTGGACTCAAAGCTTTTCTTAAGAAGTCAGGTGACGGTCGTATAAAGACCAACGAAGTCCATTAAGGGAGAAAGCTGAGGTTCGAGTCTTGTGTGACACCAAAACTCACAATCAAACTATCATATTTAGACTTAGATGCTTGATAATTATTATTTTAGTTTCAGTCTCAGGTTGGTTTTGGTTTAGATAAAGAAACTATTTGGTTAGGGTTAGAATAAGATCATGGTTTGGATTAAAATAAACCCGTTTACAACATAGACTATAGTTTTAAAAGCCTTTGTGGAGGGCAGACGGCCCTGAAGGAAAAATCGTTGTAGATTTGACATCACAACAGCACGATTGGTCAGTTGCCATGCAACGTCCTTACTTATAATGTAGGAAGAACACCAACACGGTGGCACCACTCGTCGTTCTGTCACTTTTGTTTGCAATGACTTGAATTTTTCATACTTGCTTTCATTCGTGCTAATATCATGTAGTCAGAGCTCGCACGAAGATTTGCATTTGAAGTCTTAAACACATAAATGACTGTCGACTGATTTGCGCTACCAAACATGAAGAAACCTTATGCAAACCCAATATACATACGTAAAGTTTCAAAAGAAAGCGAGATCCAATCCAAGGCGAAACTACGTGCAGCCAGACCTTACCCAAATTCAAATTAGAGTCGACCCAAACAGACCCAAATCAAGTGAGAACATTGGTACAACACAGCAGCAGCTTTTACCTCCTTGTTCTCCTTTTCCTTTAACTTGTACCCAATTTTATCAAAGAACACCTCCATTTTTCTGGTCACTTTAAAGTTTAACTTCCCGTCTTCTCTGGTGCTGGTGCCCCATGATCAGAGAATATTTAGATCCACTTTAGAATCGGACACATTGACACCAAGGCCCAAAACCTGGTAGAAGAAGACACTAATACCTTGTTAGGTTGTGTCAAACTGGTTCCTCAGAACCTGAAAGAATCTACATTTGCTGCTGTAGGTTTGATTTAAAATCCAGCCATCTTCTGAAAAATAATCCACATGATAGGTGTCTAGGAATTACAGCATTGTTGTGTTTCTCTCACTTCCTGTTCCAGGTTCCACGTGTGGGATTCCTCCAATCAACAGCTTAGTTACAGCCACGCCCACCAAAGCAGCCTATCAGATCGGGGACAGCGTGTCCTTGTCCTGTCCGGTCGGGTCGGTTCTCGTCGGCGAGGCGTCCAAGATTATCTGCAACCCCAGCCTGCAGTGGTCCCCGTCTCCTGCTGGTGCTCAGTGTACAGCAGGTACAGTCACTTCTATTGGCGTAAAGCCTTTTACTATGAAGACGTTATGATGTAAAAGACTTAAAATAACTCAACTTTATCAGCCTTTGGATGAAGAAACTGGATTTGCTTTGATAAACTCATCCACTCTTTTTAGCCTTTTAGCCTCTTTTGGCTCATAGTTTTGGTTTTCTTGCACATTCAACAATTTCCCTGAGGTTCTACCGAAGGGATCAATAAAGTTGCATCTATCTATCTATCTACTTTTTGTATAGTTTTAATTGCAGTATTCTGCAGTTCCAGCAGCAGCATTTAAATGTTTGTGATGCAACTTTTACTAGCTTTGAAAAATGACTTATCCTGGCAGTTTATGCTAATGCTACCTTTTTATAGTAGACATTTGGTCATGGCAGGCAGCCTCCACTTCAGGTCGCCTCTGCTGGTTTATTATTGTGTCCTACTGGTACACTCAGTGGAATGATTATCAGTAATCTTATTTATACCTTCAACAAGTCGACATGTCCTATTTTAAACAAATCTATGACTCCTAATGTTATTGCTATACAATATGCTACAAAAATTGCCAAAAACATTTCTTCTTTGAGCCTGTTTCCAGTTCCAGATTAGCCAATCCAAATAATGGCTACATTAACAGATATTTTTTGGTCACACGGGGTCAGAAGAAACAAAATGTGAGCATATTTCTGACATATTATCAATCTTTAAGTTCTATCTGTTGCCTATTCTTCAGATACATTGCAGCATTATCAGAAAGTTGGCGTTAAATCCAGCACTAACTCTCATTTTAGCTCCATTTTTGGTCTCCACCATCTTCTGAGGGAAACATCTGCCTCTTCAGCCATTAGATGTTCCTGTCAGGGATTAGTTAAGGCTGCTTGACCCATATGCAGTGTAGCACTCAGGAGACATGGAGTTAGAAAAAATTAGGTTTATTACAGAAACAGAAAATGCAATGATGAAGTTGAAAACAAGGCGGGGGTGTTACCGGTTGTAAGCTCATAGTCCTGGGAGCGACGGAGAAGACTTGGGTTCGATGCAGATGGGAAGTACAAACATGGATCGGGAACACGGGGAAAAATCTTCCAAGAAGAAAAGACAGTCACTCTGAAGCTCGGAGGGAAACACTCAGAGGGTGGCTTGAAGTCACCATATTGGTCAACACTTAGGCGCAGACTGACTGGTGGCAGCTCCTCTTATCCACAGAGTGACGAGCCAGATGAGTCGCAGGTGTGTAGACAACGCACCTGCAGGGAATAAGTCACAGCAGAGTAGAGGTCCTCTAGGACGCCCTCTGGTGGATGCCTGGAAGAGAACATAAACACAGGAGGCCAAAACCCCATTCCCTGACAGTTCCATCATGTTCTAGTATTAGTTTGTCTGCATGTGATTTGACAGCGGGAAGTTAATGTGCAATTAGCTTTAAGGGCTTACATGACTAAAAACAAAATATGTGTTTGCTGGCCAGAAAACTACAGGAAGATAAGTTGCGGGTCAGAAAACCAAAACACTGACTTTGAAGTTGCTCCATAGATGTTAGAAACTCTGCAGAGTTGAGGGTTCATTGCTGCAAGTAAACGCTTTTATACACAAGTAGTCGTGTGATCAGCTTGACTAATAAAAATATTGATTGCAGCAGCTTTAAGGTTGTACTTTCGTGCACGGTACTCGCGCTAATCTCGGTTTTTGTATTTCTTCTCAGCGCCTACAGCTCCTTCTCCTCCAGCCGGCCTGAAGTGCAAAGTCTGGGAGACGGCAGGAAAAACCGAGTGCGTGTGCAAAATGCCGTTTCAGTGCTCGTGAGTATCAGTTATGAGACTTACTTCTGCATTTAGCACAACAAAAAACGCACAACAGATGATTGAAAAGCTGTGTTTTTCTATGTAATCGCCTTCGTTTAGGACGTCTCTTCAGCTGTGTGCCACGCTGGGCTCCGGTCAGCCTCGTTTGCTGGGCGTTTGTCAGCTCGGAGCGCTGCGATGTATGGGCCGGAACTTCACCTTAGCCAGCGACAGCGACTGTCAGTGGCCAGAGGAGGCGTTCACGTCCTGCGAGGCCTGCAAACCAGGAACAGTCTGTCGAGGTGGGTCAGCCGGACTCATTTAAAGGAGTTTAAAACATATGAAAATCCTTTGCTCTATTAACTTTTACTGTTGCTTTGCAGAATCAGCGAGACAATGCGTATGCCAGAGTGCATCAGCGTGCCCTGCAGGCTCGGCCCCGCTGTGTGTCCGGTCCGGTACTGATGCTGTTACTATGACTGAATGTGAGGTTGGAGCCAGAAGATGTGCCGGGCAGCAGGTCAGCGTGATCGGTATCGATACCTGTCCAGAGTAAAGATGTTCATCATCACTGAGCGTTTTCACACTGGAGCTTTTTGTCTTAAAGATGAAGTAGGCAGTATTTATTTTTGGCACCACTTACCAGAAACCATTTATCCATCTATCTGTTAACTACACCTGCTTTATCCTGTAAGAGGTGGCAGATAACAATGGAGACCTGGTTGATGATAGGGCTGCTAACTTTATTAGCATGTTTTAATTCAAATGGTCTGACAGGAAACTAGGCCCCCTTTTGGTTTCATTTTCAGGCTTTAGAAAGATGGGGGGCTTTATCCAATCATAGGTCTGTTCAAAGAGACAAGGTGAGAGGGTTTCAAGAGCAACAAGGTCTACAGTGGAAAGAAGCGCTACAGTGGGTTAAACAGAAGAATTTCTCTCAGGAGAGATTTAAATGAAAGTTTTTGCATGTAGCCACGGAAGTATTTCTGCATGTCTGAAGCATGTTTCTGTATCTGAGTTGCAGGAGGAAAGTTGTGATTTCATATTCTGGCTTTTTTGTTTGTTTGTTTGTTTTGCCTTTTTTTTCCCACTAGATTTTTTTGCCTACTGCAGCTTTAATGTCTGGGCTGTAAATAGAAACACATATTTTTCTAACACGTTTTATATTCGTCATGCAGCACTAATGACCTCTGACATTTTAATGTAAAATGAACATTTCAGATAATTTTTTTCCTTTTATAAATAAACTGTTTTTGTGATAGAAAATTAATAAAACATTTTCTTGAATATTTGTGTTCTTTTGATTTTTTTCACAGATTAATATATTTAAAAACTCTTCTACTTCTTCCACAAAAAAAAACATTGAGTGCAGATTAATCAGATAAATCGTTTCATATTTTCTTGGAGTTGCGGAAAAGGCTGCTGGTTCTGGATCGGTTCTCCCTGTTCTCATTCAAACTTGCTTTAAATTTTGTCTTTAGTCTTTAATGTTACTCGACACAGAAACACAGATAACGCAACAAAATCTGTGGGTTAATGTTAAAGACAGCAGGTTTATTTATTTCCACCGTGTTTCTGAGAAATTGTAGTCACAGATGGGCCTAAACACTACAATACCCATGATCCTCGGCGGCTGTTTCTAATGGAGAATAGGTGCAAATCGATAGGGTACGATATTCTAGGTGAAACCAAACATGTTTTATAGCTGCTGAATTGTATTAAATCTGACAGAATTAAAAATGGGCTGATTTAAGCTCCCTGATTGGATGTTTCTTAATGAAACACCTTTTGGGAGTAAAAACATAAAAACTGCATGTACACAAGCTTTAACTGTCAACTTTTATTGAAAAAGCAGAAATTTCGTAACACAGTTTGAACATTTAGACTCAACTGGGAGGAGCTTCATGATGATCCAAGCTGCAGAAACGTTCCAACTCCGAGTCCCAGACATTTTCTTTAGGAAAAATAAATGTGATCTGCAATCAGAGGCTCCTCAAAATCTGCCGAGAGTCGAGTTAAAGTCGCGTCACTTTGCTGCCTCAAGCTGCCATCTAGTGTCTGTTTGGAAAATAGCAAAGTGAAAGTACCCACAAACCACCTGCTCTTTGTGTTTGATGCTTCAGCGACACACCTGCTTGTCTGTTTGCTTTCATAAATGTAACGTTTCTAAATCTGTCGTTCTGATGCACACAAAGTAATTCTAGCATGAATGTATTTTAAAGCCTGTAGTGATTTTCACAGTTTCTCCAGCAGCCTTTACTTTTTAAGCACTTTTTTGGTTCAGCGTCATTGGGATCATGTGGACGCACAGACGCCTTCGTTGACGATTTGCAACTGATAACTTGCACACTTGAAGGCGGTCATAGTGCAGAGATCCAAGGTGCGATTCCGCTGGGTTCTCATCAGGTTCACGCAGAACATGTGGGTTTTCACTTTGGGACAATCCCGGGCAGCTCTGCACCGGCACTCCTTCAACACTGCAGACAGAAATGAGTTCATGTTCATTTATTTTACATGACACGGGGACATTCAAACCTGATTTTTGCTCATTAAGTCTCATAAAGCTTTAGTATACATTTATTATTATACTCTTAAAGCTCAACCACATAAGAAAACAATCTGAATGTAAAACATGAACTCACCTGAGCAGGTTTCCCACTCGTAGCAGGTGTCCAGATCACAGGGCTCCTGCACAGAGCTGCTGGAGGACATCGTGGCTCTGAACTTGGCCCACTCCAGTTTGGCCTGGTCGGCCGGACCGCAGGCGCCGTTGCTGACGAAGAAGAGCGGGTCACCGTGGCAACGACCGGCGTGGAAGGAGCAGAGCGACATCGACACGGTGACGCCGACGTCCAAGTTCAGGATGCAGAGATTCTCCGGTTGAGAGCTGCACATATTCAGGTCTCCATTCAGTAACATCTCAAAAAGAGTTTTTTGTTTGTTTGTTTGTTTGTTTATAATGAGAAACAACCACAAAATCAGTTAATTTAATGGCTAAATTGGGATAAATTAGTTCGAATAAACAGAAAGTGCAGGTGCTTTATATAAGAAAGACTTTTAACAACACAATAAGATCACAAGATTTTGAAAAAATACATTAAAATGAGATAAAACAGATGATGAAAGCTCACAGGCAGCTCTCCCGCTGGATACAAACACATGTGGATCCCTGCAGCCTCTCTCCTGGACCACACTGAGCCTCGGGAACAAATGGTTCGTCTGTGGACACAAAATACACAGAAATCATTTTTCATATAAAACCTGCAATCTGCTCGTAAAGTGTAGTTAATTATACCAGAATAAACTACCAAGTAGTATAAAAAACACTTAAAGATCTGATATTATGGAGCTTTTTGATTGATTTTTTATAAATACCTACAATTGGCATGTTTAATTCACCAAATCTTGTTCAGATATCTTCAAATAAAGGCTGTTTTAGAAGCTTTTTAGATAAATGTATGTTATTTAGGCCTTAATAACACCTATTCTGATTGGCTGGACCCAAGTGCGATCAGAGTACAACCCAACGATTAATGCCATCGTGACAAATCTGCATAAAAAGCATCAGATGTGACAGTTTTTTGTGATTCTCTACAGGAACCCAAAGCTGCAGCAGCGTGTCCGTTCTGTACCGTTGGTGCAGCGCAGGTCGGCAGGTAACGGAGGCTCCCAGGTGAGACGGTCGCTGCATTTATAAAAGCCTCGAGGCAGCGGAGACAGACCGGCCTGATCGCAGTTCACACCCACAGACTCGTCCACTTTGTACTCCTCTTTGCTGGGGACCAGCGTCATGCCGTCTGGGACGTCCGGAGGAAGACAGATCTTCCCTGAAGGTTGCAGGAGGACGGAGTTCAAGCTGATTTCAGGTGCAGGAATCAAATCACTGAGATTATTGTGCAACGTAAAACAAACTCACTGATGCATTTTCCACTCGGCTGACTCCAGGTCCCGTCAGGCAGACAGTTGATGAACTGGAAACCCTCCAGTTCGAATCCAGTGAAGCACTCGAACTCCTCGTCCTCGCCGAAGCTATAATATTGTTTCGCTTTCTGTCACAGAAGGAAATTCATAAATGCAAGCAAAGGATCTAAATATAAACCCTCCCGTGCATCCTTTACTCGCCTGTGAACTAGAAGCACATTATAATGACTTCCTGTTGTCAGAACCATGAGACACTGAGTTATAATTCTGATGTAAGTCAAAGTAAACACCAAAGGGAGCTGTTATTTTAAGACACCGTACTATGACTAAGTCCTCATGTGTTATCACTAAATTATTAGGAGTGCTGCTGCAGCTTCACGGTTTAGACTGAATTACATTTTGAGGTGTCTCAGATCTTCTACTTCGGTATTTAAAGAGCTATTCCAGCAACTTAGTGTTGCATTTCCATTAAGTTGGAGGGTCCACAAAAGGCAGAACACAAAAAAAATAAAGAAATAGTCAAAATAAATTATGTTTTTAAAGGTCTGTTTGTGGAGTTTACACTTTTAATGAAGGATGCAGCTCCAGAAATGCTGGATTCTACAAATTTCTCAATGCAACAGATGAGTGTTTTGGTTTCTTTGGACCCTTGCAGCCACATAAATGCTATTTTTGAAGTTTCAAGCCCATAAATAAAGTAAAGGCCTTTTGGAAATTAATTTTTAAACAAATCTATGTTACAATTTATTTCTGTTGTGTGTCCTTTTAAGACAGATACGGATGTTTTTTTATTTAAATGAGTCAAATGCATGTGTTTAATTTAGCATTAGCAATACATTGTTGTGTTTTAAAAGAGCTAACACTTCATTTTAACTCCCATAGTTTAGCATTTATACGCAGTGGTTAAACACTTACTAAACTGCATTACTTCAAAATATACAATATTTACAAAGTCGATCTGAACTGTTGAAAAGTTTCACAAAACATAAAAACTGTTTCTTATTAACAGTTTGCTTGTCATACGTGATTAACAGCATATTTAGATATTTATTCTTTTTCTTAACTTTCAGTGGATGCATGTGTTTTACTGGCAAGCATGAGGTTCCATAAAAAAGTATATAAAAAAATAAGCCATAAACCAAAGTTTCTGTTTCATTCTTATACATTTCAGTGAGTAACTGCAGGCTGGCAGGTGAGCTTTTACCCTCAGGAAGCTGTTGGCTGGTTTTTGTGGCCTCAGACATCCCTGAACACCGGGAGGAAGCTCGTCCCTCCAGCCGACGGTGAAGTCGTCGTCGCCGTCACAAGTCTCCTGTCTGAGCGAGAAACAGCATAAATCCAAAAGGTATGCAGCAAATCCAACGTTAAACAGACAAAATGAAAAAAGCGAGTTTAAATGTGTGTCGGTAGATATTTGATGTGTCATGTATCTTCTGGTAAATTATTAAAAGTTGTTTTGTAGTAAACACTTGTTCCTACTTCTGGAAGATGGAGATGTGACAGGGTTCTTCCTGTCTGCTCGGCCCGGCGCAGGGTCGACCTCCTCTGAGGGGGGCGGGGTTATCGCACCGCCTGGTCCGATATCGTTTCATGGAGGCTCCGCATCGAGTCCACGGCCTCCAGCAGCTCCAGTAACCGTCCACAGCCTCTGTGAAGGGATGTCACAGTATAAACGTCACCAAACCTGGTTAGAATCAGAATTTAGTTTGAACTGCGTGTTAGTTTAAGAGTCTGAAGACTTGCTAGCAGCTCCTACAAACTGCAGAGAACTTCATATCTCACAACAAGGACAAAAAGAAAGTTATTCTGAGGTGTTTTCATCAGTAGCGGGGCTAATAAATTGAATTTTATTCTGAGGTCGGGACTAGAACAAATGCCAGGGAATAAAGCTTTAGGGACCATGAGTGCAATCAGTACATTTCTAAATGTCTGCTCTTTTGTGTTGGATTTCCTTAAAGTTGTAATCTGGCCTAATGGTGGTGGTCAAGATGTAACCTAAGTCATAAGGATTCATTCTGTGGGGAAAAGTTTGGCGACAATTTATTAAAGATATCTTTCTGTTCTCAACAGACATGTTGTAGGACAAACCAGTATTGCAGATTTAAGTCCACTCTGGTGTTGGGGTGAGAATAAAAGCGTAGATATTAACAGCTGCAATGTAGAAACTAATCTCAATTTGTAAAAGTAGTAAAAGTCCCATTTATTTTCTGTATGGGTGATGCTTGGTGACATTTTGAGAAGGAGAAGGACACTAGAACTCAAGAAGTGAACTCTGCTCTTGTGTTATCAACCCTTCCCTCGCTCATCACCCTCCAACAATGTTCTCATGACTTAAACCAGTCGGGCATTAGACATTTTGTGTACCTGAAGTGTAGTCAGGAGCTCGTATCTCGCAGTTGGTGCCAAAGGTTCCCGTCTGGCAAACGCACTTGCACTCGGTGCCGGACAGGACCGGCCTGGCGTTGTTGGGACAAGGAGAGCATTTGCAGGTATCGAACTCCTCCAGGTACTGCAGCAGGGCCTTCCTCAGGTGCCTCCTCTTCGTGGCAGCGCAGGGAATCCCCCGAACCAGATCTATGATGGGAAGCAGCTGGACAAACCCACGAGTACACAAGTGAAACATGAGCTTTTATAGTTGGACTACGAAGGAGATGTTTCTCGAGTGAAGAACTAACCTTGTAGTCGACCACGGCAGGGTTTTCAAGAACAGACATGGCCCAGTTCTTAAAGGATTTTTTGTCCGGAGTGGAACCCTGCCTCTCCCAGGCCAGAGCTGCTGCCTCTCGGGTCCGACCTCCTTTCACCATAGAGAAAGACTTCTCTGCTGACTGAATGTACGAACCTAGACGAGAGAAATAGTGAGGGGAAGAACCGAGATCAACCGTCTCCAAGTGAGCAACACGGGAATATGGAAGACGTGCTTTCTGGCAGACGGCGTTACCTTGATATTTCTGAGTCATCCTGTTGTCGGAGCACCGGTTTGCGCTGCTATGTTGGGAGTAGAGGATGATGGACCAGCTGGTCTCTCGGTTCAGGCAGCCTCTAATGCGCTCTTCGGTTTCACCTGTCAAGAAGGAAGATCATACTTGATGCAGGAACAAAGGAACTGACAACAAGCTTTTAATAGTAGGCAATATAAAGGTAATTAGTGGTTTCCTGCAATCCAACAGTTTCCAAACCAAATCCCTGGGGACTTATCTTTGAGCTTGACACTAAGAAGTTCAATGGATGGTCCAAAATATATAATCAAGTATACTCCACTATTCACCATGCTGGGACTACAAAGAGGTGTAATGGATACAGAATTACTAGATTTCCTGGTGCCTGGCAGGTATAAATACTGTTTGGACAATCCATCATGTGACCTTTTTGAAGTATACTAAACCCCATTCTGGTTCTTTGCTTAGGTGTTGAGACGAACTACACGTTGCTTTCGTACCTGAACTTTTGAGCTCCTCTCGGCTGTACTGGTACAGCAGGTCATAGTGGCCTCCAAGGGTTCCTGAGCCGTAGTAGTGCGTCCCGAAGCGCTGGAAGATGTCCCTGTAGAGGGCGTAGTTGTAGTCGAGTGGGAGCGCGTGAAGGAACTGGCGGAAAGGCAAGGACAGGACGAGATCGCCTGGTTCCTTCACCTTGAATGTGGACAGTGGAAGAACCTGATGTACTCGGAAAAATTTGGAGTCCTACGGAGGGAAGAGGAGGAAATAAGTAGTGGAATGAAAATGAAGACTAGTGTGACAACCAGCAGTTTTAGTGCATGTGAACAAATTTGTGTGTTAAAAAGTTGAGTCTTTGCTTATAATTTAAACTGGACCACTATCCTCTCAAAAGTAATCGTCTAGTGCAGTAACACACCGCTCTAAGTGCTCCTGCAACATTTAAAACACTCGCTGAAAGTCCCATTTTGGCCACTTGTAGATGCAAGTTTGCGATTTCACCGTGGACCTCCAACTTAAGCAGAGTAAACATCGAATTCTGTACCAAAGTAGCCCGACAGGGTCACCACTAATGGCAAGAGTTTGGTTTACAGCTACCACCGAGAGACCAAACAGTAATTTGGCAGTAGATCCACGATCTCCGAGACCGAAGAAGGTAGATGTGGTGAGCAGGTCATTTTGTTGTTGGACATTCATGTGGTTGTGAATTTATCCCCCAGAATCAGACTCTCAATGTAAAGTCTTGAGGGAAAACATTCGACCTTTGTGCCAACACTTGTTTTCTCACCACGCGCCAACGCAAATTAGCTTAAACATTAGCTACAGGTTTTGTTTATTATTATTTGCTCAGTCTTGGAACTTTTCGATCACACCTCGTACATCACTACTTCTGGTCGTCTTAAGGTTAGAGAATTAGTGAATGCATCAAGTGAATCAAGGTTCTAGTAAGTTTATTAGGTACACTGTTACATAGTTGTAAATATATATCATTACACACGGGTATCCATGCTGATGTTCGCATCACTCACCTTTTTCTTTGAAGCTTCAAAAGCCTCCTTGTGAGAGCTGACCTGTGACCCACTCCTCCTATTGAAGTAGAAGATGGGGACTAGGAAGCTGCTGTCATATGCCGTGTGGCTGTCAGGTGATGAACTGGACGCCTGGAAATCGATGGGCTCGGTGTGTAGCTGCTGTGGCTCGATGCTGAAGTCCTCTACTTGTCCGACCTAAACAACCACAAACACGAAGGTCTATAACAGCAGACCTTGCATGTATGTCTAGAGGGAGTATTGTAAGATTTTTTAGGTGTTCGCAAGAAACATGTATGAAGTGTGTCAGAAAAGTTCCAGGACTGGTGTCACAAAAGATATATTTCAAACCCAAACTGCAAACTACAAGTTTTCCCCTTTAGATGATCAACCAGCAGGTCTACAAAGAGATCCTGCAGCATTTGCTTTGTTCAGAAGAAGCGAGATTTGTGGCAGGATGAGTCGTGGCTGCTTCACCATGACAACACAGCTGCTCACAACGCCCTGAGCATCCGACAGTTCCTGGCTGAGAAGAACATCTCCGTGCTGGAGCAACCTCCCTACTCGCCCCACCTGGCTCTGGGGGATCGTTTCCTCTTCCCCAAGCTCAAGGGGGTCATCAAGGAGACCCGTTCTGAAGACGTGGATGACATCAAGATGGCTGTGACGACGGAGCTGCAGAGGATCCCGAAAGAATCCTTCAAGGAGGGCGTGGCAGAGAAGGCTGGGAAAGTGACTCCAGGGGGATAACTTCGAAGGGGAAAACTTGTAGTTTGTAGTTTGGAATTGAAATATATCCCATGTGGTACCAGTCCTGGAACTTTTCTGATACAAAATGATAAAGTTGCAGTTTCAGGTCTTGGGGTAAACTGAGCATATTGTGTGTCCAGTAGTCTCCACAACGTTACGACAAACAATGTTATCGCCAAACATTTTTAGAACATCTGTAGTTATCCTGCCTTTAAGAAGAGCATTCTGGGAACTAAAAGAAAATTTCCCGCCAATAGCATGAGGAGAACATCGCAGAACTTTCAAAGAAGGCTTTTAGAACAAAACAGCTCCAGTGACAGCCGAAGCGCCGGATGCTACCTTGATCTCAAAGTTCTCAAAGTTGTAGGGAACCCGATGGTACAGCAAGGTGGTCTTAGGCCTCCTAATAATGCAGCTTCCTCCCATAAACATGTTGTCCAGCACGGCTCCCCTCGGTTCGTCTGCCAGAGCGTCGAACCTGCAGGCGATGAAAAAACTATATTTAACTATTACTACTGTTAAACTATAATAAACTAATGAATAAACAAACAAACAATGAACAATTAAACCTCATAATATTAAAGTCAAACACCACATTTCAGGCCAACAGTGCAGACATATACAGGATTATAATGTTGCATGGACCCAAATAATATCCACTGTTTTATTGGTAGCATTTTACACATTTTCATTTTGGAATATTTCTCAAATTCAGTGATTTTCATGGTTGAACATTCACAGCAAGCTCATATTTATTGTTAATGTTTATTGCTCAGTTGTAACATCAGAGTGTTTTCCAGGATTTCATCTTTATGTGATCATTGGGAGCACAAAATGTTTTCTCAGATTTGACTATTTTAGTATTTAAGCTCTTTTTAGGATCAATATTCGTCTCTAAAACACGGTATTCGTAAGGCACAACAACATTCAAAGTCATTACAACGACTGCAACAATGCACAATGTACTACCACTACTAATAATAATAATGTAATAATTATAGTAATACACGGTCTTTACAGGGAGATCTCTGACAGAGGAGCACCTGAACAGGGACAGACTGCAGGTTAGTTACAAACCCAGCAGTGACCTTTTCCCCTCTAACGTACCCGTTTCCCACCAGGTCGGCTCCGGGAGCCACCGCTTTCTCAACTGGACACACGGGTTGTACGTTGCCGCAGTCTTTCTCGTCAGAATTATCTCCACAGTCGTTCTGCTTGTTGCACGTCAGAGTCGAGTTGATGCAGCGACCTGCGGCAGGAGGAACACTTTCAGATTGTCTGTGATTGTGCAACACGTCAGTTCTGTTAAAAACAAAAAGTGAAGTCCTACTCACCGTTGTCACACTTGAAGTCGTCTCTGCACTCGACGGCCGCCAACCTGCACTCTGTGGAGGGGAAACAAGGCCTCTCCTCCGTCAGCTCCGGGCTGCAGTCCGAGCCGCCGAACTGGGAGGGTCTCAGGACGGACCGGGTCCGAAGCTGTGGCAGCAAATAAACTAGATCTTAACCAACCACTTAGTGACCAACGGTGGTTAGAAGAGAAGAAACAAACATGTATGTTGTAATAAAATGTCTTCTGTCAGACTAAAATGCTTGCTACAGCTAATACCAGCTCTCTCAGATCATCTCTTCTGCTCGAGTTTTACCCCAAACTATGCATATTTCATAAAGTGTGAAATTTAACCTCAAGTATTGACTGATATCTGAACTATTTTTCAAAATAACAAAAAACAAACTGCCTACTTTCAGCACATTTGTTTTGCATATTAAAAGATTTCCCTCCAGAAACATCCCAAAGAACCATATACTTGGTTCTGGTTATGTTATAATGATGTCATCTTAACGATTAAATGCATTAATAAATCCCAAAGAAACGACACAAAAGTACACGACTGAAGTTTACATAGAAACATATGGACATTTATCAAGATATTTGTTTAAATTTTCACTTTATATCCTCTACAAATACAAAAAAAAAACAACTGTAAAGTGGGGTTGGAAATGAAAAATTTGCACACAAAAAAAACCCAAAACATTTTTGTTATATTTGAAGAAATATTTTGAAAGATCTACTTGGATTAGGCAGAATACTTTTGTTTTTGTGGTACAACTCGTTATTTCTGGTCAATCAGTTATGAAAGTTCAACAAAAACAACTTTTTGTGACCAGATATTTCAAATTAAAAGGATTCTGCATGTTTAGTTTTGTATTGTTGTGACCTGCAGCTACACGTGGTTCAGAAAACATCACTAGTTAACTTCTGCCTTGTCAGTTTTTTTGTTAATCTGAGCTCAAAGATGGAACTTTTCATTATATATAATCAGAGACTACTTGATCTACTTGTCTAATATTGCAAATTATGAATCAGTAGCATGATGAGAAATAATAGAAAATCAGGCTTTTATCTTTAATAGATCCTGAGATGTTAACGTTCAAACAATTTGTGAAAAAAAAAGTGCTGAAAGTGAAGAGCATTCATCAGATTTTTTGTTAATGTGCTTAAAGATGAGACTCTGTTTTTGGTGCTCTAGTTAGAAACGTGCTTGAATTCGGTAAATAATTGAAAACACAGAGTTGCTGCATTCTTTAGATTTTTGGGGGCATTGACTGAACACTTGTCTGCAAAGAAGCATGCTTATAATCAGTCTGTTTGGATAAAACATGGAGCAGAGAGAGTGTAAGTGTGTTTGACGGTGTGTTCGTGCTGCTTCCTGCCTGTTTCTTGGCGCACGGCGAACACTCGGACCACGAACCGAACTCAGTCAGCAGGCAGTTGATGGGACAGGCCTGATCGTTGCAGGCCCTAGTGTCCACCCTGTCACATAGCTGGTGGCAGCTGCTCTTCCAGTAATAATCGTCGAACCTAAACTGCCTGGTCAGAGAAAAACACACAAACCGGTGCTGGATGAAGTCCTGTAGAGGCTGTAATGTGAGTTACATCCCCACAGATTAGCAGGAGAAAAAATAAAGACGAAGAGAAAAAAAACATTGAAGAAAAAGTCAAGATGATTCAGTTTTGGTTGCTGCAGCTTCTGGCGTCGTCTGCTTCAGGCCTGCATTTCGCAATAACAACAGAAAGCAGCAGAGAGACGAACATCAGTCTTCTCTCGTTGCACAATTCTGGTGCTTCGGCTCGATGTTGGTTTCGATTTTGCAAAAATGCCGTAAAAAAGCCGCCTGTCTGGCATCTGACCCGAGTCTGAGCTGTGTGTGGAGGAGCTGTTTGTGAGGACACATTGATTAAATTACCAAAGAAGATCCTGGAGACACAAATAATTAATTAAAAGCAGAAATGTTTGCTGATTTGATCTATTAAAGTCTGATGTATTGGCTTAAAAAGTGTCCTCCATCTCCAAGCAAAGTCACTCTTCATCTCTAGTGTCATGTGGAACTCATCATGTCTCAGCCCTGGAGGAGGAGGTTTGCCTTCCAGGGACGACATCGTATCTTATCTGAGACGCATTTTCAGGAAACATTTAGCACATGTTATACACAAAGTGGTTTACGTAAGACACAAAAACACATTTAATAATGATATAAGAAAACAGCATAAAGCATCCAGTGGTTTTGCTGCAGTTTTAAGGCATGCATACCACATTTCTGCAAATTCTGTCAAAACATAATTTGAAAACATCCAAATCTGACTCCCAGGGATGCAGCAGGTTTAGTTTTTTAGTCACTCTGAAGGTTTGAGGACGTTTTATCTGAAACGAGACCATAAATGGAGACAGACTGACTCCTCATGAACATTCCTGACCTGATGGTCCAGAGGAGTGAAAGCAGAACGTTCTGAACACCGTGTCTGTGCTGCTCTGTGATTTATGTGTTCTACCTTTGCCTCTGCTGGGTGCCGTGGTTGCAGGTTCTGGAGCAGCTGGACCAGGAGCTCCACTGGTATCGTTCACAGAAACAGGCCAGGCCGGCGCTGATGCAGCCGAGGAGCTGCAGCAGAAACAAGCTTCTGGAAGGAGCCATCGGACTGGCTCCAGCTGCTCTGAAAGTAATCAGATTACCTCAACAGATATCCTCTTATTCATTTCAATAAACGCAGCATCACATAGATTTGATTTATTCCTCTTTAACTTTGTTTTTAATTTGGATTTTTAATGCATATAAACTGCTTTTTCATGCAGGATTCAGTCCATGTTTTACACAAAGCGGTTTATATAAAACACATTTAATAATAAAGAGGAAACAACACGAAGCAGCTTGATGGTTTTGCTGCAGGTTTCAGAAGGTTTACTGCAAAATTCTGCAAACGTTTCCTGCACGATTGTGTCAGAACATGCTTTAAAAAAAAATCAAAGCCTGACTCACCTGTTGCACTGACGTCCTCTTCAGCAGATCCTGAAGCCTTTAACTCTGCAGCTCCTGATTCTGAATATCTGAGCAGTCTAAGTGGAGTCTGCACTGCAGGCAGAGCTGGATCTGACCGAGGCTGGAGTCTGAGCAGGAATATAAACCCTCCGACTGTGATTTATCACATTAGCTTGTTTTTGGACTTTCACTGGCCAACGGGAGTCAAAAAAAAAAACACACACCAGAATTAATAATGATAATCCTGATATTCAGGGCACAGAGAGTTCTTATGTAACCGCCTCGTCTCTCGGTGTTACGGGAAGTTAAGAGCTCTGGAGTTTCCCAGCTGCTCAGACGTAAACCAGATGTTGAGCGTTTGACAGCCAGGAGACCCCGAGGAGGAGGAACGCTGCAGTTCTTCACTCCTGTGGTCCAAACATTTACACAATCTGGGAATAAACGCAGTCGGCCTTTGTTTTGGTGCTGGTTGTGGAAGGAACATCGGTGATTTCAGCCTAATGTGCGACGCAAGAGGCGCAAAGAGAACTTTATAATTAGAGTCATGACTCATTAGTCAGTAAATAACACGTTGGTGCTTCATTAGATGGAGACAAATAGATATTAAACAACTAAATGCACCTTGTTTCTGCATTTTTACAGGTGATTAACGATTATAGCAAACACATACCTCTACACTTTGAAGACAATGAGGCGATTTTTTTAAAGGTTATTTTTGCCTTCATTTCAGGGCAAAGCTGCAGAGTCTGAAGTTTTTCCCATTAAAATCAATCCTAGCATTTTCTTATGCAGGTAAGACGGCTACAGGTGGCACTATGCACCTTTTATTTTGCCGTAAACCAACTAAAACTTGGAACACTTGCATAAGTTTGTTCCGATAAAGCTCAAAGCACTTTCAGTTTCCTTCTTCAGGCTGCAGGTCTTCATCATTTAACAGTTTTTATTACTTGTTTGTAGAGTTTTTTCAAAGTAAGTCTTAAAGAGTTTGCACAACTAACCCTACAGCTAACCTGAAGTCACGCACATTTCACTAAAAAGACGTACAGATTCTTTGTTTACGTATAAAAACACATATTTTTATACCATCGATATGCTTTTTAATCACAGTTGTGCAAAACCTTTAAACTGCAACAAAACTTTGGTTGTTCAGAACTATTTGATTGTTGTTAATGCAAATCCCTCTAATGGGCTTCACTGTTGGTCTGTGGTGTCCTCGGCTCTACACCTGCTTCCTTAAGCCTTAAAATGGCTCCGATGTAACTCTACGCTGTCGTCTGAGTGGATTCTCAGTCGTCCAGGTCACGGTCAGTCTCAGAGCTTCAGCAGAAGACAGCTAGACTGTTTGTCTGCTCTGAAGTAAAGAAGCCGTTTGGTTGGGAGGTGAAACGTCTTCAAGATCTAAAGAAGTTCTGGTCTCTTCTACTGAAGCTCTTAGTGTCTGTAGCACACTGAAAAGTCCCATCATGCAACTTGACAGAACTGGTTTTTACAGTGTTTTTTAGGTATGAAAAGTTTAAATACGTGTTTTTGAGACTGACATCTGCGGTTTCAAGGTGGGAATGATCATATTTTGACATGTTAAGGAAGTAAAAAGTGGATTTTCATCTGTAAGTATGAAACTAAAGGAGAATTCTGCACTTGGTTAGCCTAGCTTAGCATTAAGACTTGGAGAAAGTGGAAGTAGTTGGTCTAAAGTTAAAAAAAATGTCTTTAATCTGTCAGAATTCATTAAATTACATGTTTTGTCTTGTTTGTTTAATCTGCAAGCTGTCATCACAGCGAGGTTGCCAGGTAAGGACCATATCTGGCAACCTGCACTGACGGTGGAGAGGATTCTAGGCTTTATGCTAAGCTAGGCTAACAATTTCAATGCATTAACATGGTGTTGAGGTGGATTCTCTTCAGCTCACAAAGAGAGCAAATCCTGAAATGTTGCTGAATTAACCACAGTCACACAAACACGTCGTTTGTATATAAAACTTTATTCACATTATAAAATGTTCTACGCTGTACAGAAGTTTCGCCGTGTTTCTCTACACTGCAGGACACACTAACTCCACATGGCCTAGTCTGAGTCGTACACATGCCAAAACCAAGAGTTCAGCACTTTAAACACTACCACGGCACGCTAAGGAACGAAAAAGGAAACCGCACGAACACTAGTTTACAAATTACATCGCACTTACATTCAATGGGGGGAAAACAGAATGTTTCAGGTGAACAAGAAGATTTTAATTTAGTTGTTTTTTTTCTATATGTGGAGAATCTGCAAAGCCCTTGTGATGGAAAACTGAAGCTGGAAGTTAAAAATGTTTGTTTTTGTGGGGAGCGTGTTGACGATGGCGCCCCCTGGAGGCTGAGTTACAATCCACAGTGACGAATGAAAAACAAGATTATTGGTGCGACTGCAGGGAAAAATAAAGATTAAGAGAAGGGAGTTGGAATTTTACAAGAAAAAGTCAAGATGGAGGAGTTGGATGTTGCAGGAAAATGAAATGAAATGCTCTGTTTTGTTTCCTACAGCTAACTTTATCTTGTAATGTTGTGATTTTTTTTCAGCTGGCAGTGACACTATCGGTACGAGTCCACTATATCCATCATTTCTATCCTTCCTGCTTTTTGTCTTCGAGTCGAGGCGTCACTTCGGCTGCTCCACATTTACATAAACTTATGCAAATCAGTGGCATCCAGCATCTAAAAAAACTCCCTAAAACCTTTTAAACTTCACGTTTTTGATCTAAAATCAAATCAGCAGAACCCTAAACGCCCCCGTGGACACGTACATTTAAATAATTGGTGTTCTTGCAGCGTTGTCAGCAATCGAGATGAATAAAAATTGTAACTTTGTGCAGCAGGTGGCGCTAGAGAAAAGCTCATGAATGGTTTATCATCTGGGGAGCACATCTGCCAATGGAAATCTTCCCATTTTCTACACATTTATATGTTAGATTTTGATATTTTATGGACAAAAAATGGAAGTTTATGACTGGTAATAGCGCTGAGGTGTGTAAAATGACTAGTGTCTATCCTCTGGGGACCTTGAATACGATAGTTTTGGGGGGAAATAAAGTGTTGGAACCGAACGACAAAGACGTCTACAAGGCAAAGTTCAGCTAAAGCTCTGAAACACCTTTTCTGGCATAAAGTTTTAACACACTCACTGTTGAATAATTTCTAAGTCCCTTTTTTTTCCTACAGTAAGAGAAAAGTTATAATTACAGAAGCCGGTTATGTGTTTGCACCATAATACCGTATCGATGGATTGCTTTTGTCTACACGGCGTCGCAGCAGAGGGAGACTTGCTCGTCCCGGACGACGTCTCACATTCAAACATGGCGGCGAGACACGAGCACAGTGAGACGGAACACTGGAGACGCCTGTGCATAGCCCGAATATGTACATTTATTAGCTTTTATTATAGAAAAACTGAAAGAAAAAATAGGCAGGAAAATGACTGCATGAGTCTTAAAAATGAAACAGAGTTCTGCCTGTGTCTCTGAGGTCCGACCTGACTGGACCTGCTGCCGAATACGTCTGCTGTCGTTCGTTTATTACTGACCGTGAGCCGGATGAGCTGAGCAGCAGAACTCTAAATATCAGATCACAGACGCTAGAAGGTTACAATTTCAGATATTGGTGCAAAAAAAAAAAAGAAGAAGACGGACGCAATGAATCGAAGCGGTTCTGGTAGATGTGCAGGACGAAGCCCTCTCAGCCCGACACCATGCAGCAGAGTCCAGGGAATCGCCTCTTCCTCTGTCGGGCCATCGGATGTGGAGTCAGATTCAACAAGCTGCTGTCGTCTGCAACAAAGCGTCACAAACAGACGGCTCTCAGAAGATCTACAGATGTTTAACTCATCCTTTATCAGCTGTGTTTGCTTTGATTCCTAATAACTGTGAAGGAAAATCAAAGCAAACCTTAAACAGATGAGCCAACGTGAACACTTATTCTATTAGACCTGCTGCTGCGATACATAAGCTCTTCATCAAACTGGTTTCTGATTCATTATTCAGCTCATTCAACTGATCGGCTGATGCTTGAGGTCCTGCGTCCTCGCACCAAAGTTGGAAAAACTATGTTTTCTGCTGCACACGTTTTGAATATTGTGCACCAAACAGTAACGCTTGCTTCAACTGTCCCTGCAAAATAAGTCCACCATCACAGACTGAACCACTTTAAATGTTTCTGTTTGTTTATTCTGTTGACTCTGGACGTCATTGTAAACAAGGAGATCTAAATAGTGAAGCAGTTTCTTCTTGTGAGTCCTAATTACAAGCTGCATTAAAGCTCTGTTTCCATAGAAATGCCAAAGATTGAATCTAAAATAAAGCTAATTTAGCTTGTCGATGCTAACTGCACCAATAAAGGCTATGTTACACGTAAATGCACTGAACTACTACGTTTTTAGTTTAAATTAGCCGCTACAGGTTTATCACATCGATGGCAAACGCAGAGGCTCATTGAACCACAATAATATATATTAATAGATTTTAGTCTTTCTCTACAGATGATATGGAACGCAAAAGTTATTGTGACAGAATAGTAGGAGTCAGTAAAGTAGTTCAAGGTCAAACTCTACAGCATGTCGATATAATAAATATAAATAACATATATGTATATATAAATAAATATACAATTATATAAATTCAGTAACAATCCAACCTGCTACTTTGCACTTTTTCACCTTGTATACACACATGTACGTATTCTTATTATTATTTTCTTTGTTTTATTCCCTTTTTGCACTTTTTGTATACATTCATCTATGTTTTTTTTAATTTCTTGTGTGTTTTATTCCTTATTCTTTTTTTATCTTATTATTGTTTCGGTGTGGAACAGGTGCACAACACATTTCACTGGGAGTTATACCATTTATAACTGTGTTTGTGACCAATTTAAGACCTTGAATCTATCAAGAAGCAAAGATTTAAAGAATCAGCTTAAGTTTGAGTTTATAATCATCTTTCTGTCTTTCAGCTAACTTTCTGTAAAGATCTGAATACTTGACATCTTTCTGCTTCTTGTCTTTTTTTCCTCATCAGCTCTCTGTTGCTCTTATTTGGTCTTTGCACAGTATTTTAATGACCTTTGTGACCTACCTTGATTTTTCAGCGGCAGCGGCATCGTCTCCCTGAGTTTGCTGAGTAAGTTCCGCATCTCTCGCATGTCTCTGCAAAGGCAAAGCTTGTTAAGTTCGATCTAAATGAATTATTAGAGGAACACAGTTGCAGCAGAAACCAGGCCCTACCTCTCTATGTTCTCTATGTCGGTGCCCACCAGCCACTGCTCCTGAGGGAAGTCGATGGGAGACGAGGACCGGTCCTCCAGGATGGGGACGTCCGAGCTCTCGTCCAGCCGGAAGTCCACCTTCGGCTCCGAGTCGGTTCCTTCAAAAGCCAACAGAGACTCAGCAAAGACACGAAAACACTGGAGACAGCTGGACTTCTGAAGCAAAGCAGCCTGTCAGCGAGCAAACAGCCACAGCGAGGCACCAGTTTGCTCATTTAGGAAATAAATACTTCTTACAAGGAGTGATTTTTAAACCAGTTTGTGCTGGAATGTCGACTGAAAATGCTTTTTTCTGAATGTAAACAGGATCAGCTTCTTCCTTAAAAATGTTCTTTAAATGATTAAAAATGCAATAAAAATGAATCCAAAGTCCTGGAAACGTGAGCGGCTCTCTGCTGCCTCCTGCTGGTTCAACAGACACATATTGATCTGTTTTTACATATTTACTGGATATTTTACTGCTTTTACGTCCTTCACTCCTGATTGTTGGGGCTCATTATTCTGAGTGTTGATACCTGCAGGAGAATCAAATCAGAATCAGCAGCTAATGAGTATTTAAATAGATTTCAAGCAGAAACCAGCACCTGTACTGTACTTTTAATATATTTACCTGTCTTTTATACCTCCATGCATCACCGTCTAATCACATTTGAAAACCCAAAATAACCAATTTCCATATTTACAGACTTGTAATGTGCATTATTTTTATACTTTTTTGAGTTGCCTGATGTTATTTACCCCCATAAAGATCTCCAATGGTTTGGTGGCAGATAAATCTTGTGTATTAACAAAGAGTTTGTTTCATGTAAGGAAAGTAGGAGGGATTTCCAACAGATGTTTGTGTTTTTATGTAGTAATTGTGGGTCTTTTAAAAGGATTTAAACATGATGCAGCTGTAATGATGAACCGTATATTAATTTATCTCAGTATTTGCTACATGTGTGCTTTACATGCAGTCGTGTGAAAAATTCAGTGGAAATCGTTGCTTTTTAAAAAAATATTTGAGCAAAACCATCAAATAAAGGGGATTTACTCAAACAAATGACATCCGCGACCCGACTCCGGATAAGCGGGAGAAGATGGATGGATGGATAGAAATGACATCAAATTGACATGTTCTAGTCATTTCTAGACTTTAAATAAATCTAAAAACAGCTCAGTCATAAAAAAAGATCACACCTTCATATCAATCAAATCGGTGTTCAGGTGCTCATAATTAAAAGCTTCTCAGGTGGAACTCGTCTTCTTTAAACCTCTGATTCTGGCTCAGCTGGTCTCTTTGATTTTCAAGACCGTGCCGACATCTAAAGAGCCTCTAAGACCTGGAAGGACCTGGAAAATCATCTCCAAGTGGTG
>NW_007579986.1:0-32976 GCF_000690725.1 Stegastes partitus
TGTGTGTGTCTCTCACCTGCAACACTCAAGGCAAACTTCACAGCTGCATCCACAGTGCTGTGATCAGTAACCTGATCCACGATTCCAAGTTGCAGTGCCTCAGCAGCAGTCACGTGGCGGCCTGCGAGAGATATGAAAGTCATTCAGGCTTTATATGAATGACATACGGCATTGAAATTACTAGAATATGAATAATATCAGTTCAGGTGGCGCTGTCATTAAGAGTTCTTTCACGTAGCCACAATATACACTGATTGTGGCCTTCATCAGATAAAAGGCAAAATACCACAAAATAAAAAAAAGAATAAAGATAATAAAACATTCTTTAAAAGGAAAAGTATGATGAATCACAATTTGTCTAAATAAATATTGGTTCAGAATATCTCTGATAATCTGATATAGTAGTCAATCACCAAAGAGGCATCTTTGGAAGTATTCATGGTAAAACTTAGCACATGCTCCCCCCTGCTGGTGATAGCAGCAAACAGCAGCTCCATTCTTGTGTCTGGGAATTCTGTGCAATTAACCAGAGATGGCAAAAGTACTCACATTCTTTACTTAAGTAGAGATACTTAAAAATAGACTCTGGTAAAAGTAGAAGTACTGATTCAACTCCTTCACTCAAGTAAAAGTAAAAAAGTACAGGTTCAGAAATTTACTTAAGTACAAAAGTAAAAAGTCAAAATTAATTTTTAGCTTCAATGATATGTAATGCCTTTTTTGAGAACTCTGCAAAATGAAAAAAGTTTTAAGCACACAAACTAGGATTGTTTTCATCCTTTAACAACCTGTACAGTGCATTGTCAAAGCAATGTTAATAATTCATTTTTAAAACTATGACATGCAGGGACATCCGTATGTTCTGTACTAAAATGCAATCAGATTTCAAAGACAAACAAACTGTGAGAAACAGACTAAGGTGTTTTGTGTCTTCTTCATATGTGCTTAGGCCTTTAAAACTTGTATTAACACTGTAACAGTCAGACAGAGTGAACCTATGGTTGGTACCTGTGGTGATGAGGTCTAAGGCAGCTGGGACCCCAATGAGCCTTGGCAGTCGCTGAGATCCCGCTGCAGCTGGCAGTAGACCCAGAGTCACCTCTGGAAGCCCCAGTTTGGCCTGGAAGCACATAAAGGCACAAAATTGGACGTACAGAAGATGCTGAACTGTGTGGGTTTGCCACAATGACATTCACAGATACAGCTTCCTCTGTCTAATGGAAATGCTACATGGTTTATTACATGGATTAGATGAGTGAATATACAGTCAACGAATGTATCCCTCCAGAAAAAGGTTGTTTTGGAGGAAAAAAAAAACAGATACTAATGAATTTTCTTTTTCCTCTTCTGGACTAACTGACTAACTGGTGAACTTGCTCTATTTCAAATCACTTAGAAAACACTGTTCAGGAAAGATTTGTGAAAAGATTCAGTGAATAGTCATTCTGTAAGATGTAAGATGAAACTGTCACACTGCTGACAGACAGATTTAAAGTGACAAAGAGCTCTAAAACATGAACCAACTTTAGAATGTGAGATGCGATAATGACAGCCAAGCGCCAACTCAAGGCCTCCACCTAAAGCGACCCCCTCTATGGCTGCTACCACCGGCTTGGTTGAAGCCTCGATGGCGTGGATCAGCGGTATCAGCGGAGGACCAGACATCTTTGTCCCAAACTCCCTGATGTCTGCTCCTGTTACAAAAAATCAAATTGGCAAAATGATCAAGAAGCTCAAAGAGAAAGACAAAGGTGACATGAAGGGCACATGGTCCTACAAAAAGGTTTGTTCCTGTGTGTGATCTTTGAATTGTTTTAAAATCTAATCTGATTGCTGACTATTTTGATCAATCAAAAAACAGATTCAGAAACAGAAGTTTCATTGACCAAAACTAATCAATTTATTGAGAAAATGATTATCAAGTTAATCAGTGTTGAAAACATTTGTCAGCTGCAGCCCTACTGTGGACTCCCATTAAAATATTCTTCTGTAGTACACACTTATTAATAATTAACTGTGTTTACTGCACTTGTTTTTTAACAAGTGCAATTAAAAAATAACAAGTGCACTTGTTATTTAACAAGTCAAACCGTGTAATCATTTACTTTTGATTTTGTTGTTAGATTTTTCCCTCTGAATGTTGTGACTGCAGCAATTATATTTGTTTTGCTTCCTGCAATAAATGCATCTCACAAATCACCACTACATTAACTGTAATGTGGATACACATAAAAGAAAAGGCCTTAAATAGTTTCTTTGTTCTTTTAATTTAGAATGTTACAAGAAATAAAAAGAAAAGGGTCCATACCTCCACAGAATGTTTCCTTCTGGCCACAGATGACTAAAGACTTCACTTCTGGAGCACTGAGGGCTCTCTCCATCGTGTCAACGATGCCTTGCCTCACCATCGCACTGCAGAACAAATGGACTTTTTTACTTGCTGTTTTGTTACTGTTTAAACCAGAGTCGAACAATAAATCAATTTGGAAATGAAATTTTAGTTTTAATCAGTGCAAATAGCAAAGGCTGCAGTTTTGGATAAACGTCACGCAACCCGTCTGATGCAAAAAATATCAACAAGCGATATCTGTCAGAAAAATAGCAACTGCACATTTCCTCCAAATTGTTAAGTCTGACTTCAAATGGGACAATTCAACCTTTCCACTACAGCCCTCCTTCCAAAATTCATAACTGATATTTAGCGATATGACTATTAACATGGGCTGCAGGGTGGCGCAGTTGGTTAGCACTGTTGCCTCACAGCAAGAAGGTTGCCGGTTCGCGTCCCGGTGGGGGCACCGGAACCTTTCTGTGTGGAGTTTGCATGTTCTCCCTGTGCAGTGTGGGTTCTCTCCAGGTTCTCCAGCTTCCTCCGACACAGTCCAAAAACATGTTGAGGTTAATTGGTGATTCTAAATTGTCCGTAGGTGTGAATGTGAGTGTGCTTGGTTGTCTGTCTCTAAGTGTAGCCCTGTGATAGACTGGTGACCTGTCCAGGGTGTCCCCTGCCTTCACCCTGAGTCAGCTGGGATAGACTCCAGCCCCCCAGGACCCTAGTGAGGATTAAGCGGTGTATAGATAATGGATGGGTGGATGGACTATTAACATGATACGAATCTGAAGTACACTCAATTTTACTTCATTATTTTGCTGCAGCCTAAATATACAACTTAATAACTGCCATCTGCTTGTTTTCTATAGTTTCACTCTCAAATGTCACAAATCATTTCTGATAAACTCATTTTAAATGAACAGCCATGTAAAAGTGCAACATGATAAAAAGTTAAATTCAAAAGATATGCATAATTAAGAATATAACATACATTATATATGGAAGACGCTTCTGAAAATAGGGCAATGCTGGCCTAAATAGAGTGCAAACGGGATAAATGTTGGGAAAAAGGCTCCTTCTTCACAATCACCACTGAGCCTATGTGCTCTGGTGGAGCTGCCAGTGAGCAGCAGATCCAGCTGTTGTTGTATGTATTGGGTAGTCTGAGTGTGCATAGAGTGTTGCTGTAAAAGAAAACATTGCTCACTGCCAAACAGCCATTAGTAAATTATTTATTTGCAGTTCTGTAATCAGTATGTCTATGTCGAGTGGACAAGTTGAATTCAGGTCAACGGTGGAAAAAAAAAAAAATTCTTAACAGAGAAGTACAGCACGATGAGTGGAGCTTTGCATTGAAAATATTAGTAAAAATTCAAATGTATTGTCAGCAAAATGTACTTAAAAGCAATGAAAATCTAATAATGTAGGAGAATGGCTGCTGTCTGTGTCATAATATTGAAAAGTTTATAATTATTGCAATGCAAGAAGCAGCTAATTTTAATGCAACCAACTGTTACATAAACTGTTAACCAGTAACATCGCATTTTAAAGGTCATCACAGATTTAGGATGTTATAAATTAATTTGCAAAGCGGTTACTACAGCTGTCAGCCCACTGCAGTAACTTTCCAAAAAATGTAAGCTAAGAAGTATAATATAATGGAGTACAAATACCTCAAAATTACACTTTATAATGTATTTAATAGCAGCAAAATCCTTTCCTTTAGCACCACCCTATGGCAAAACACTTGGCCTTGTCTGCACAAAGACAAGTAAGTGCGCACTAAACTTTTTTCACTTGTTTACTTCTTCTTGTGCAACTTTGCGTTAGCTAGTGCAGCTACAGCTAAAGCTTCCACTAAAGAGCAGCATTATGCAAATCATAATTTATAGGGAAAAAAATGTTTTGAAGGATATTAACATGTACAAAAAAAGTTCTGCAGCCTTGGTTTTGATTTTTGCTCACCTGAGTGCGTTAACAGGCGGGTTTTGTAGCGTTATCAAGCCGACAGACCCCGCAACACGAGTGTATTGAGCCATGATGGTGTTGAACGAAGACTGCAACCTGTCGCACTTCTTCTCTGTGGATACACTGAACTTTGAATCGCCTGGACGGGCAGGACTTTATCACCTTTATCACACTTTCCCTCCCCTACATGTCACAGCTGAACTAGGATTTGCTCTATGGAGAAATTATCTTCTTCGTCTTCTTGGCTCCTCAGTGCTGTTTTCAAAATGGCGACACTCGGAGCCTTACCGCCCTCTAGTGGATTGGAGGTCAATATAACCCTTAATTTATATTTATTTTCTTTTTTATAAATTTCTAGTTAAATTTAATATAATCAGGTAAGGTGTGATTATCAGACATTCATGTGTAAAAAAATGACTAAATATATTAAAATAATATTCGACGCGGGTTTGTTGATACGGGGATGTGTCGTCACTGCGGCGGTTGGTCGCTGCTGCTTCTCGCCGCTGCTCTCACTGACAACAAGCCGGAGGAGGTGAAGCCTCGTTCTGGCTAAACAAAAGGAGGAATATGCGCTCCCTCGTCGGACTACTCGTCGTCGTCGCCGCGGCCAGCTTGTATCTGTACTCCCTGTCCCTGTACCTCCCCGCCGGACCGCGGAGACGTCCTCCTCGGGGTGTCGACACTGAACATGTGGAGAAGACGGAGTCCGAGCAGACTGACACTTCAGAGGAACCCAGCAGGTGACTAGCCGTTAGCTGTTAGCCAGGAGAGTTTCATGTCAACGTTTCTATTTAAGATATTCAAATTGTACGCCATTGTGTCACTAGAAGCTAATGTTAGCATTCAATAAACACACACTATAAGCAGAAACCAGCTTGAAAAATCTAAAGGGTCTTGAAAAGTCATATTTCCAAACAGCCTTGGGATTAACTGAACAGCCTTGAACCTTGACTCCTGCCTGATGTGGACAGTAATGTTTCTGAAGTGTTTCAGTATGTCAGTGAAGGCATCTCTAGAATAAAAGTGCTCTGGTTGTGACAGCTGATTGAGCTGCAGGCAGCTGATCAGTTCTGTTTGTGGACTTTCTGTGAAGATCATCAGGTCAGTATGGACAAACCACGTGTTTTGTGTTTTGATTGATTTAGGATAAACCTAAATGGATCAATCACTTTTCATCAATCAGTACATCCCCCCATTTCTGTGCTGCTTTGGATCCAAGTTGCATTAATTAAATGAATAAATTAAATTAAACTATTGTTATAAACAGCAGATAAGTACTGAAAAGAAAATTAGTTCTGTGTCCTCAAGCGTTAACTTACATTCTGTGAGGTATTAAAGGGGTCAGTTTAACATGGTGTTTAATAGGAATCCTGGGGTGATGTGTGTAATCTGTTTAGCTAATTTAAATTTAAAGCAAACCTCATAAAAGTGCGTCACTAATTCAAGTCTGTTTTACATCAACCACTAAAGGTGGCAGTCAGAAAGGAGAGCAGCTTGGCAACACTGGACAAAACACAATATACGCTTGACAACAACAGAATAAAACAAACAAACCAAGCATCTGCACTTGATCAGATTTATTCCAGCTCATACTGATCCCTAAAAATATGCCCGAATTGTCCCAGTTACCAATCCAGAGAACCAGCTAGGGACGTCTAAACCCCAAATATCACCAAGCTTTAATTTACCAGCTCAAAATGCTCACTATTTTATAAATGATTTTGTATTGTTTGTATTGTCAACTTAATTGTTTCAATATTTCAATCACAGTAATGTCTTTTGTGTGGATGATGAGACTAACTTGGGTCTGAATGTTCTCACAGCTTGAAGTTCCCTTCAGACTTGGAGGAGCTGCGGGAACTGGCTGAGCTCTTGCAGTTTTACAAGACAGAGCACACTGGATATGTCCTCCTTCTCTTTTGTAGTGCATATCTCTACAAGCAGTCCTTCGCTATTCCTGGATCCTCGTTCCTGGTAAGAGGCAAAAAATAGCAAAAATGCTCTCTGTAATCACGCTGAATGACAGCGAGGCGGCCGTCTCTTATGTCGGATGTCTAAAAACACGACTGAAGTAATTTACTTGATATCTCTGGAAAAGAATGACTCACAGCATTTTTGCATATTTAAATATGTTTGAGAAAAATATGACAATTTGCCTCGCGTTCAAGATCAAGGGCGACTAAAAAGGCCCTCAACCTGCATGTGGCTGGTGTCTCTTTAAAGACGCGCCGCAGAGAGTAAAAATATTCCGACAATGCAAATGACAGTGGGACGTCTCGCCTTCATGTGTCAGCCTTGCTGAACTCTTGACTGCTCACTATTTCTCTTCCTCATTTGCGATGCCGTTAGATCACAAAGCATTTCTCTCCTTCCACGCGTAGAGGAACCGTAGATCTGTGTGTCAGAGCTGATCTTAACACACATAGTGATGATGTCTGGTAACGCAGGCCTTTGGTCTCCTCTTGTCATTGTGCAGAACATTCTTGCCGGAGCTATATTTGGACCATATCAAGGACTGCTGCTTGCCTGTGTGCTCACGACTGTGGGCTCTACCATGTGCTACCTCCTGTCCCAAGCCTTTGGAAAACATTACATCGTGAACCTCTTCCCTGATAAAGTCTCCACGCTACAGAGAAAGGTACGTCTGTGCCACCATGGAAACAAACAGAAAACCAAATATCTGAAACATGGAAACTAGCAGAACTCTAATTTACCTGCCAACATTCACCTGTTTCTGCAGAGACATACTTTTCTGAGTGTCCATATTGCACTTTTTCTAACTGTTCCTAATGAGGACAGCGTGGTGTGGCTACCCTGAGAAAAAAATGCTGCGTCTATTTTTTTTTTTTAGAAAGCTCAGACTGTTTTGTTAAAAAGTCTTCCAGAAAGCCACGAGTCTTCACTGTCGCTCATTATCAGGCAACCCGTCATATGAGTTGGACTTGTCGCTATAGCATCCAAGAAATGAACGAGAAGCTTGTTCTTTTTCAGCTATGAGAATGTACAAGAGCATAGTTGAATGTCACATGTATTTGAATGTGTTGAAAACAGCCGCGTCTTTATTTTCTTGCAGGCGCTCCACAAATATGCAAGATTATCCTGAAGGTCGCAACAGATATGGTTTTGAAGTGTTATTCACCAAAATGCAATTTCAGAGCATCATTCTTTACCAGCTGTAAAATGTTCAAAGGATGATTCTTGTTCTGTTCTTGCTTGTTGAGAAGCTACACAGCTCATCACTGGATGTTTTTATAATGTGAAAAACAAGAAAAGTCACAAAAAGCTAACATCTATGTATGTCTGCCTCCTCACGCTTCATGTGTTTCTCTTATAGGTGGAGGAGAACCAGGACTGTTTGTTCTTCTTTCTGCTCTTCCTGAGATTCTTTCCCATGACTCCCAACTGGTTTCTGAATATGTCCGCCCCCATCGCCAACATCCCCATCACCTTCTTCTTCTGCTCAGTCTTCATCGGTAAGCACACACACAGATTGTTTAATTAGTGACTTGTGAGTGAATTGTGTACCTCTGGACTCTCTACATTCCTCAAATTGCACCTTATGTGCTCAGGAAGGAAAATCAGAACAACACTGCATGTTGTCTGTCCTGTTGACTACGCAAAATAATGGCACTGAATAAAAATCTACTTCACCTTTAAATGAATCCAATAAATACAGAAAAGTCGACTACAATGACTGTGTTACTGTTCCCCTGAACATTTTATATGTATCTCCTACAAGGTGCTATATCTAAAGATCCATCTTCCACTGATTGTTATTGGACAATATTCATTGGAAATAGTTTGTTTGATCTTTATAAAATTCAATCAGCGAGACAGTTTCTCTGCACGCAGCTAAAATAGCTTCACCGGCTTCACCAGTCTGGCTCGTCTACCAGGTGTTTGAAACTGATAAATATGCAATTTGCAAGGTACGTTCCGAGGAAATCCCTCGTGTCGGAAAGCAAGCAAAACATTTCAACACCACAAACTCATCAGACATTTGAAGGTTAGTCACGTAAAGGAATATGATGAGTTTTCGAAGCTAGCTAAGACTAAAGCAGACAGAGAGGGAGTGCGACTGTTGTGTAACAATAAACACTCATTCAGCTGCCTTTCTGTTTTCTTTCTATTTTCTTGAACTTTACGGGTCGTGCTCAGTTATCTCTTATAAATGCAGAGAAAAACTGAAGGCTGAGGGTCTTGAAACAGCACCCCGTGACCCTAGTGAGGATCAAGCGGTGTATAGAAAATGGATGGATGTCTATGATTCATGTTTTGATCCACCGTCTGCTTTCTTAGGCCTCCTGCCGTACAACTTCATCTGTGTCCAGACAGGCGTCATGCTGTCTGAGGTGTCGTCACTGGATGACTTGTTCTCGTGGGAGCGACTCCTGCAGCTGCTGGCCATCGCCTGCATGGCGCTGCTGCCCGGCGCCCTCATCCGCCACTTCAGTCAAAAGCGTCTCAAACTGGATGCTCGGCCACAGAACGGACTCATCGCGGATAAGAAAGTCCAGTGATTTGTTCTGGGAGGTTGTTGATGGGCATCCGGATGCCTTTAGCCCACTGTGGGTGACTTTCCAGAAAAGGTTTCTTCTGCCTGGAGTGTTTTTCTTTTCCAGAGTCACCTGGAGATGTGAAGAGATTCCCCCTTTTAGGAATATTCTAACTGACACAGCTGGATTTGAAAAAAGGTATTTAGTGCAACCACATGTTTCTGCGCCACTACATGTGAGCACAGCATACACAGCGTATGTAAATATGAATGTACAGTAATCATACGGAGAGAAGGGAGGATTTTAGGGAACATGGCGCTCATGTTGTACTTGAGGGAAACTGATTCTGTGTTAACAGCCATTGTTCAAAGTGCCTGTCAAGCATTTCTCTGACTCAAACGTCTACCTCCAACATGTGGGAAAATTCCTGTAAACGTAAAAGGTACAGCCGTGCTTGTAGAGTCCTGATGGTTCAGATGATTGTTTTGATTTTGTATAAATAATTTTATTTGTAACTGAAGGACTGATTATATTTGCAGCAGCGCTTTTGAACTTTGGTTCAACAATCACATTTCGCAATTTTAGGCTGAATTTTAAAACGGACAGCAGTATTTACTGTTATTCAGTTTTGACCTGAAACTTCTTTTTTTTTTTTTAATTCAGTGTAATGTAGAGACCAGATCTGGCCTCTGGAAAATCAATTCTATCTTCAAGTGTCATTTCGAGGAACAAGACTTTTATCTTGTCTGGATATTCCGTGAATGTGTTCAGTTATTTCAGGCAGTGTGAAGCTTTAATATCGCTGCAGATTTCTTTTTTGTTGCCTGTTTTTATGGCCCATGTTTTATCCGACAGTATCCCCCATCATCAAGTGTTTACACTGCATAAAGTGTTATTTCAGAACTCTTTGTTTGTTTGGGTTTCATCGGAGAGGCCAGTTCTTTTAAATGTAACGCCATTCACATTAATCAGACGATAATCTTGTGCAAGGTCACAAGCTGGAGCAGGAACAGCGTAGAAAAACGGTCGTAAAGCAGGAATGCCAGCGCGCACAAGGGATGTGTAGAGCAGTCAGACACGATCACGTGTGTCATATGAGGCTTCACCAGACTCGATCTTATCAATCAGCTGCTGTAATCTGTAGTAGTGTGGCTTCATTCCTCCTTTATGACCGTAACTCGCTGTTTTTGCTGACATTTGTACGTATGTCATGTAAATGATGCAGCGCCTTTGTTTTTGTCAGAGGTGTAAAAACTTTGAAATAATAAAACACATGAAAAAGCTCTTTTTTTTTTTTTTTCAAATAATCTTTATTGCTCAGATCCAGGTTGCTCAGCAATACAGTTCACTCACAACTCAAAACAACAGCATGACTGTTACCAGAAAGGCATGGATCCATGAGATGTGTTTAAAAAAATGGATCGTATGTCAGTCCAGCACACAGTCACCAATTACCTTGAGGTGTTTGGGACCTTTTGGCCTGTGGGAATTGTAGGACTTGAGGGTTGTGACCTACTGAGGAAACAAAAGGAATCTCCCAAATGGTGAAATGCAGTTAAGAAATGGATCCATGTAAAACCACTATTCAAAAGTCTAGTGCTATATGAAGTGTAGTACATACTGGATCGCCTGCATCAGTCTCATGCAATGCTTTGCATTTTCTCATTAAACAACAAGATAGGACAAAAAACACTGCTGTGGTTCTGCATACACCTGACCAAACTAAATCCTTCATCACCGTATCCGTGTTTGCTGGATGGTGTTGAATACCTTCTGGTTTGTTCAGTCTCAAAGGCAGAACAAGTTTAATCAGCTTTTTATCTTCAGACCTGGCTACTCTGTCCACCCTTTCCACTTTGTCAAACTGGCATAACTACTTTGCGTTTTTTTTCTCCATTCCAACTCCCAAATCTGTTCAAAAATCCTAGCTAGGATATTTTCAACCACAATTTAACAGCTAGTATTATTGGTAGTGATCTAACAGGAATGAATATTAAAGAATCCCAGCTATGCTCCAGACTACATTATTTAATCAGTGTAAATGACGAGAAAACCCGATCAACAGAAAACAAAATAAAAGCCTAAGCTATTCAACCACTGTGTGATATGACTAACAACACTGTACACCCTCAGTGATGTGTGTAATTGTGGTTTTTCTGGTACTGAAAATTAATGCCTAGCAACACCCCACAAAACCTAGAAACACCAATCCTCGGAAGTAAAAGAAAAGGTTACTATCATCTCTGCAGGTTTCGCCTCAGACTGCGGTCGGCGCTCAGATGTCTCAACGAGCAGGATGCTCTTGTCACAGCACCACAGTGAAAACCGACCCGGCTGGAGGGAAACCTGCGCTTATAAAGAGCCAAAAACACAAGAGAGGCAGAGGTCTGTAGAGTCCTCTGCAATGCAAGAAAAGAGCCTCAACTTCAAAAAAAAAAAAAAAAAAACTACTCCTGACAGTCAGACAAACCGTTAAGTGACAAACTACGATTTCCAGTGCTACTGTGATAAGCCGTTTTCTCCGAGACGTGACCTACTAAAGTGAAGCAGGACCACCACAGGAGTCATGCGCTCGATTAGAAGCACCGTACTGCATTTGTATGGGTAAGGTCAGGGTAATTGAATCAGGTCTGTTGAGCTATTATCAGTATGAGGTACTGTACCGGCTGTGAAGAGGCGTGCTGAAAGCGCCTCAGGCATTGTGTGAGTTTGATAGACCTTGTTGTTGTTTTTTTTTTAATTATTTTAGCACTGCTAGTCTGTGTTCACTGGGACAAAAAAAAAAAAGATCCACCTCATCTGATGACAAAAGTCTGCCCTTCCGAAAAAGTAAAACTCAGCTCTCGACAGTTAAAAGAACTCCAAAGACAAACGCTAAACTTTCACTATATCATTCATTTATTTAATTCCTTTGCCCTACATTGATTTTTTTTTTTTTTTTTAGTAACTAAAGTCAGCCTTGGATTCAGAGAGGTAATTCTGAAATGTACAGCACAAAAAAAAAAAAAAAAAAACTAAATCGGTAGATTGATGAGAAAACCATTTAGAGGTCAGTTTGAGGGAAGCTGTGACGCTCTAAACTTCTCCCACCATCTCTCACAACGCAGGTGCAGACTGGTAAGTGTTATAGAGAGACAGAAAAACGATGCATTTATGTGTGACTCTATTGTACATGTTTACAGATATACAGTTATCTTTGTCGTACACAGTGACATTTCAACGACTAGAGTTGTTCTACATTCTACACAGAAGACTAGGGTTTTACACCATGTTCAAGAGTCCTGTCAGTGTATTTTTGCAGCTTTGTATTTTTCTTCAAATCAACCCCAGAGTAAGCTGATATCAAATAGAGCTGGTAAAGATTGGGTTGGGTTGTTATAAAATTCTTTTTTTTTTCCACGAGTGATATATATTTTTTTTGTTGTTGTTGTTTGTTTTTTTTCTAAAGTCTCAAAAAAACCTGGAGGTACAGTCGGGAAAAACAGGAGGTACAGTTGGTTAGTTTCTGTTTATATCAACTGATTTGTATCTTTCTGTCTTTCTTTGATGGTGA
This sequence comes from Stegastes partitus, assembly GCF_000690725.1. Taxonomy (NCBI): domain Eukaryota; kingdom Metazoa; phylum Chordata; class Actinopteri; family Pomacentridae; genus Stegastes; species Stegastes partitus. Next base: position 12,353 of record NW_007579986.1, read on the forward strand.
AATCAGTACACAACATCCACATTCAGAACCACATCGGGCAGGTATGTACCCCTTAGATCCTGCTCTTCATTCCTTTCTAGCAAAAAAATCGGCTTTAGAATCCTTTGACGTGTATCATTAAGAGGTTGTATGGCGTCCAGGCAAACACAGTCCAACAGAAGTTGACTACGGTTTACAAAGTTTCACTAGTCGGCTGGACCTGAAGAGTGTAGAGATTACTGTAGATCTTTTCTCTTTTTTTTTTCATTAAAAAAGAAAATTAAAAACGCTCAAAATGATCAGTTAACAAGGCATACAAAATGTGGAAAAAGGGGAAATGAAAGATTGGACTGAGGTACCCTGAAGCCTGAGGTAGATCACAATACTGACATGCGCACTGTTCACATCCTGACCAAAGTTAACGCGTTGGTTCACTTTACTGTTCTCCTATTTTTTCAGGTTTTTTTTTATTTATTATATTATTATTATTCATAGTCTAGTTTTCAAGAAAATAAACACTTCCCTTCAAAATAATATGGCAGTGTCCCACTGAGGAAAAAAAGAAAAGGACTTTGTTTTCTTTTTTGTTTCTTATCAATAGCTCTCATCACAAAATAGGAAAAAATAGATTCATAAATATTACTCTCTCTTTTTATATATATACACACACGCACGCACGCACACACACATACACACACGGAGGAAGCTGTGCGTATTGGCAATAACCTTGCGTCTGGAAGATGAAGCTGATGGGGTGACAGGTGACAAAATAAGGCAACAAGCTTCCATGGTCTCCAAAGTAAAGCACAAAGGGACACCAGGACCTGCGAGTCCAGCGTGCTCGCAGAGCAGTCGGCCAGCTCGCCAAAATAAAAATAAAAAAATAAAAAAAATAAAAGTAAAAGAAAAGAGCGAGCGTGAGGATGACAATCTGTGTGTCGTGTGCCGCTGGCCTGGCCTGCTGGACGCGGCAGGGGGGGTGATATTTTTTATTTTTTTTTCTAAAAAGGCTGCATATCGTACATTCACAGCTGTCATGCCATTTTAGAAAGCTCCCTGACAAGAGAGGGTTAAAGCCAAACGCGGCTGCGGTCACGTTTGCGGTTGTGTGTGTACCACAGGTCATACAGTGCCTCCCTAGAAAGCCCACCCCCCCAACCCTCTAACCCCGAATCTTTTCACTGCCACCCCAACACACTGTGAGTCTGCACCCTCCCGCCCTCCCCTCTCACCCTGATCCCCTCTCACCCTGATCCCCCTCACTGTTCCGGGCCCTCAGCTCACAGTTCGTGTTGGCCCCCGGTGACGTCCTCATAAGGCCGAGCGCGTGGCGGTGCACATTCAAAAAAAAAACGATCGGTCGCCTGTAACTAGCAAAGGTGCACCGTTTATATATTTTTTTCTTTTTTTTTAAGACGTCGATTTTTGCTCTGATTGTTGAGGAAAATGTCTTAGAGACATCCTTAGATTTTTTTTCTTTTTTTTTACTATCAGGACAACAAGCATGAATATAGACATCGTCTTCTGTACAGCATGGAAGAGTGACACCAGTTTACTGGTTTAAAAACAAAAACCCTCAGTTGCATTTAACCTCTCTTGAGCAAAAGTGGCAGTCAGTTTAAGGTTATCAAAAGGCTACGAAAAAAACGTGTTTCATGACAACAAATATTTTTATCGCTTAAAAAAAAAAAAAACACGATGCCGGATGAGAGAGAGTGATGAGAAAGTGAAGCAGAAATTAGCAGAAAAGAAGGAAACAATAATAATAATAAAAAAAAAAGTGTAGCATCAGGTATGAATGGTGAGAGACATTTGAAAGGGACGTTATCTTTTGCGTTGGCACACACACAGGCTTGTTACAAAGACTCAGAACCATTCATCATATTTACTTATAGGGGTGTTCGTTTTTTGATTTCAGTGGCCTAAAATGGGAGCAAACAAGGGAAACCGCCTTTTGTGGCTGTCGCAGCCCAATCAATCTCTGGAACAAGCAAAAAATATTCAAAACTACACCGAGCTGTACTGTCATTCTGATAGAAAAATAACAGCGCGTACTCTCAGTGTGCATCAATATACGTCTCTACTCTGTATTAATACTGCTAAGGATATTTAATCTCACAATCTAAATATCTCAAACGCTTGTGAGAGAAGGTGTCCATTGTCACTCGTTCTCGTTCTAACCCAAAATACCAATCACAACGCCTCGTATACGCTCGTGTTAATAGAGTTGCTTTATCTGTTTGTTAGGCCTATGTTAGTCCAACTAAAGAGATAACGTTATGCAGGGCGACATACTATTTCCTGTTTTTGTTTTTTTTTTATAACTGTAAAGACAACAGTTCCCAAATTCTCTGCCATTTCCACCCTTCTTGTTGATTTTTTATTTATTTTTTTGGTCTTTTTTTATGTTTTATTTTATTGTATCAGTACGGTTTCTCCCACTCTATCTGCTCTCACAGGGCTGGCAGTGCACACAATGCCCTCAGCCTTTGGCTCTCACTTGTTTCCCCCCTAGCGAAGTTCTTTGGTTTTGATCCCGGTGCTGCTGGTCTGCCCTGCATGTCCCCCTTGGCCTTGGCCTTAGTCTGGGTAGGTCTCTGTCCGTTTGGGAGGGCTACATTCATTGGCTGGTGCCCACTGGAGCCACCTCGCTGGTCACTTGGAGTGGTGCGGTGACACGGCGGCGCACTGCTGGTGCTTCTGTTCCTGCTGTTTGACCTGCTGAATGATCTCCCGGATCTTTCTCTGTGCAGTCTGATGGAGAGACAACATACGCAGGACCAGGTGTTAACATGACAAGAATAACTCGACAACCAAAATGTTTGCAAATGCGAACATCTTCAGAATAAGGACTGTTTTGATTCAATGTTATGCGCAGAATGATCAAGTTAAGCCCTCTATGTATAATGTTTCTTGATTAAAGTGATTGTCATAAGGAGGTATTCACAAAGCAGCAAGAGGGATGGTCTGACTGTGTTGCTCTTTTTCTTTCCATTTGTTTTCCTGTATCACGTTCCTGACATCATCTGTTTTAATAGATGCTGATTTGCATGAATGGCCTACAACTAATTTTAGGAAGATCCCAGCAAAAGAGAAGAAAACAAAAATATTTCTTTATAAATAAATAAGTTTTAAAACCTGAAAATTTGACCCAAACTGTACAACACAGTCTTCAGCAGCAGACACTGTTTGTTCAGTCGCCATGGAGATGGGTCTGCCAGTAGCTGCTATGACTTCAGCACCTTCATGGAGCTCACTGGTGAGATGACCCATCTCCATGACAACTCGGCAAACTCCATCTGCTCATGAAGACCATGTGAGTATGGTTGAAAGTCCAGGAAAAAGCTCATAAGTGGAGTAAATTGACACCACCTCACACCAACCAGAACAGTAACAGACACAGAGTATATAAAGTATAATATGTTTAACAGTGTACAGCTGTGCAGAATGGTCTGGCTGCACCTCAGTATTATTCTGCTATATGGGGAAAAAACGTTTGTATTTCCGTGAATAAATGGAAACCATCCTGGGCGGTGCTAAGCCCAGGACGCAGTGACACTGACGGGGAACTGTTGTGATGGAGCTTTCTGGTGCAGGGAACATTAAAACGAATGATTCACTGAAAAACCTAGCAGGCCTACTTTAGTGCATGATCCGCACTTTTGGCAAAACATAAAATTTACATTGTGTTACATTGCTGCTAAGAAGTCGTTGTTGTTTCCTGCAGTGACGTTTTTTTTCTCTTCCTGTATTTTACTGTTCACACGAGGAGCATTACTCTTTTGCATACTTCCTATACTAACTACATGCTCTCTCGCGTGAAGGATTTTCTCTCTTCTGCTCTTATTTGTGTAACTAGCTTGACACCGAGGCTTCAGAGTGCACAGGAGGTCTTATTTTGTCTCTTGAAGGCCGACAGAAATAACAGTGTGAAGGCCTTGGATTGCCTCAAAGTGGAACAAATAGATGAAACGATGAGAGTCTGACCTCCACCTTTTCTCCCTCTGCTGGGAGGAAAATGATAGATGAACTTCCCTATAAGACAGAGAGCGTCTTCACACCTTTGGCTCTAGTTTTGGAAAGTTATGAGCCCCATATGCATATGTATGGTTGACTTGCTCTTTGTGAATCTTGTTTCAGTAGAATTTCCACAACAATGATGATGATTAGTCAACTTAAAATGGCTGAAACAAGTCATTGCTGGTGATTTTATTAAAGGCATTGCCTATGAATCAAACACCAGGCAGGTATTTTCACCTTCGCAGCTCCTCTCAGGTCTGTATTTGTGTTCAGCCTTGGTGCGACTGACATCTCCTTCATCTCTGTCACACTTTTACACTGTTTTCTATTAGTTTATGGCGTCAAGTGGCATCATGTGTAGCAACTCCCAAAATCACTCAGTCCACCTCCGACCTGAGCAGATGTCTACTCAGATTAACCAGATTAATTACCAATTACTTACCTTGCTTGTGTTTTTTTTCCGAACTGTAAATTCTATTTTTTTTTTTAAATTTCAACTTCAGTTAATTGTTGTTCATATAAAGTTATGTAGTCACACAAAGTCGGTTTAATCTAGAAATACTAGACCCTGTTTACGCCTGCACAGATGTTTTTGGCCGATTAGATCTCTTTATGAGGCTCCACTGTCGGACAACTTTTAACTCAAGCTGGTTAAAGTGAAACAAATTACAGCGCCAGCTGAAAGTAATAATAAATGAAAACAATTTAGCCGAGCTGCCAAGATAAGCACTGACACAAAACAAAAAAAAAAGGCATGCTGCAGCTGAGCAAAGACATGTGAGGAAGATAAATAAGAAAAAGATGGCTTCAAAAAGGAACATATTTCAGCAGGTTTGGAGATTACACCCAACATAGCTGCTCAAATAAGAAAGCTAAACATGAGTTTTACTGGTAAATGCACGACAAATATTCTGTGCATGTGACACAACATAGGTTTGTGTGCTTTGTGAGTCTTTTACCACAGTATTAGTAACAGGTGCAGCCGTTCTTTTGCTGCAGACTGTATGCAGATTTCAACCACAGCAAACTAAAAAGCCACACGACTGACAGCTCCTGTGTGGGTTTAGTTTTGTGTACCTGGCTGGCAAAGAAATGCCCACTGATTTTCACAAAGACCTCGTCATTCTCGTCAGGAGTTTGGTCCCGCGGTACGATGACCTCTGCGCTCGTAAGGTTCTGCAGCTCGTTTACCTGAAACACAGACAGACGAGGTCATGATCTGGCTTTGAATTTCAGCTCCAGCATCACTTACAAAACACTCAGACCTTCTGCACTGACAGATTATACTAAACTGAAATAGCTTTTAATAAAACCTGTGATATCAGATGAGGAGCATTCTTCCTTATTTATACCCATTTAACTGAGTGTGAATAGGACTAGTAGCTCATTTTACTGAAAAACTTGCTGAGTTACTTTTAGCAAACAGATTGTTGTTAAGGCAGTTTTTTCCAAACACAGTTAAGGTTCTTGTTTTTTTTTTCTTCCTGGTTGTTACATCTGGCCAAAATTTTCTAAAATAAATTACAGAGATCCTCAATGAAAAGTGCTCCGTTTGAGCAAATAATCAGAAAACGTACTGAGAAAGTGCTTTTCTGTAATTTACAGCACTTTTTAGTTTTTACAGCCTTGACTGTAATTTAGCTCAGTTTAAGCGCCGGCTCACCGTCTTGCCACCTTTGCCGATGACCCTGCCTGCTGCAGTTGAGGGAACCTTGATGTGCGTCTCCAGTTTGACCTCCTCCTTCGCTGAGAAGAAGTTCTCTTCTTTCAGCTTCCCAAATATCCGACCTTGCGCCTGGAATACAGAGGAGGGAGTGAGGCAAGGAGAGACTGGGGACAATGGGGACACAGTGATCCACTGCTGTTTACTGCAACACAGGACGCAGGAATTCACTTGAATTGTTCATCTTAATTTTCTTTAGAAATAAATGTGATTTGTCTTGCATATTTCCACACACATTCAGGTAGTGTTTGTACCTTAAATTGAGCTTCTGGGGTTCCAGTAATGATAACCATCCTCTCAGTGACGTCTGGGCTCTCAGCCGGGGCGATCTGACAGAGAAGGGTTAGAGAGACAAGTAGGATTATACTAGTGTGGTACACAATGGTCTGAATGCACCTCATGATCCATCCATTATCTATACACCGCTTAACCCTCACTAGGGTCGTGGGGGGCTGGAGTCTATCCCAGCTGACTCAGGGTGAAGGCAGGGGACACCCTGGACAGGTCACCAGTCTATCACAGGGCTACACTTAGAGACAGACAACCAAGCACACTCACATTCACACCTACAGACAATTTAGAATCACCAATTAACCTCAACATGTTTTTGGACTGTGTGGGAGGAAGCCAGAGAACCCGGAGAGAACCCACGCTGCACGGGGAGAACATGCAAACTCCAGAAAGATCCAGGGTGTCCTCACCGGGACGCGAACCGGCGACCTTCTTGCTGCGAGGCAACGGTGCTAACCACCGAACCACCTTGTAGCCCCACCTCATTATCATTCTGCTATATAAGAAAAAAAAACACTCAGACTAGCTTGTGTTTCTTTAAGTCAATCACAGTCGTCTTAGGTGTTTCTCAAAGTGTGTGGCGCGGCCCCCTGAGGAGGCACAGAGGCACGACAGAGGGACGTGAGCGACAGGAAGGAAAAAGTCCTTCTACGTGGAACTAATGTGCTGAGCTATTGTTTTAACATCGGACAGTTTATGGCGGCGCACAACAATAAACAAACTGTCAAAGTAACCATCCACAATGATTGGGTTGATTCTGCTCCACCCACGGTGAGTACACCTGTCAGTAGCTGCACAGAATGGAGACGAATTTGACTGGATCGAAAAAGTAAAATAGGCGAACGGGATACAAACAAGATACAACGTCAAGAAAACAGTAAAGAAAATGTGACGAGGCTTAACTCGCTCTTGGCTTCACAGTGAACATGGTGGGAGGTGAGGAGAGACCCCTGTGTGTGTTTTATGTCGGTACAGATGACTTGAGAGTGGCCGTATCAAGGCTGCAACCACGTTTTAAAAAAGTGTGCAGAACAGGCTCATTGCAGCTACTAACAGTGTTCTTTGGCCAAATATCTTCTCTATTTTTTATTTTTTTTGCACTGATTGCAAAGTTTTTGCAGAATTTCACAAGATTTTTCTATATTTTTGCATTGAAGTGTGTGTTTAACTGTATTGCTATGCATGTGTTAAGTTCTGTTCTGATTTTTTTCCTCAGTTTTTGAAGGACACACATTTATGGAGTGTTATTTTTGCCGATCATGGAGCATGTTGTTAAGTTGTTTCACAATTTGACTGCTTATGATATTTATTTAATTTCAATAAATTTAAGCTAAGGGGAAGTTTTTGTCTACCGAAGGAGGGCCTGACAGAAAAACTTTGAGGACCAGTGTCTTCAGTCCAGTTAATCCAAGGATGCATCAACTGTGTCCCTTCTAAATACTGAAGCAGGAATTGTTCTGGTGGAACATTCGCATGTAGGGAGTTGGTATTTATTATCCTCAAATAAATACAATAAAATAAATCAAAAAAACGAAAAATGTAAACAAAGTCTACTCTGATGAAAGTCATCGTGGTGTCATGCATGTCATCATCAAGCCAAGGATGCATCAACTGTGTCCCTTCAAAATACTGACGCGGGAATTGTTCTGGTGCACACAGGGAGTCCAGCGCTCTCATTAAAATGGCTAATTTATCGAAAAATAAATATCAGGGCTGCTTATTGCATGATCCAAATCCTCAGCAAAACAAGATATTTTCAGTGTGTTAGTTGCCATTTGAAGGCTATTGTTCACCATGGTGAAAGGCATTTTGAAAACAGCAAAAAGGGAGGAGAAAGCTGCGTGAAATGTCCATTGGCACACTTAAATCCACCGTCTACACTCGACGAGTCAACACTCTGACTGCCTCTTTCTTCCTCCTCATTGAAGTCCACACACTGACAAACCCACCTTGATGGAAGCTCCGGCAAAGTGGGCAAGTTGTTTGATGTGCTGGCCCTTCTTCCCGATCAAGGCCCCGACTGCCTGAGTTGGAATAAAGAGGTAGACAACCTCCTGTTCTGGAGCCTGTTGCTGGAAAGGAAAAAAAGAAAAAAAAAAGGACCACACAGAGAAAGATATTTTACTGCACGTTCACTAAACATTCAAAAGTGCTTCAGACTGTTACATTCAGATTCGACTTGTCAGACACTTAAAGAACGGCCAAAAACGTCGACACCACATGCAAGGAAAGCTAAATCAAGGGTTTCTCTTTGGGTAAACATCGCCCTCTGGCTGGCTCTGAATGGAATATTTCCTATTAGGGCCGATGGTTGCCCTATGTTTTTGTTTTTCTTAGCATGGTAACACTCATGTAGTTGAGGTTTACAAAGTGAATTTTTACGAGCCACTGGATAACTCTGGGCTGAAACATCCCCTTCCAGAAATATTTGTGGTGTTCTGGTGACTGGGCGATGGTAAGCTTGGAATGCCAGACTCACTGTCCTACACAGACACTGACTGAGACATTGTAATGGTCCGTTATTTACATCTCCCTCTCAATTAGACTTCCTTTATCCGCTCTGCAGCCGGATTCATGGAAATGGACGGACTTCACATCCCATGTATGTCACTTGCATAATGAGCCTGTTTTTTTTCTTCTTCTTCTTAACACAAGCGGAGGAAAATGGTTACATCATGAGGTTTTTCAAAGCTTCTTGGGTGCAAAAACGTGGTTTCGAATTGCCCTCAACTATTAAGATAATTATCTAGTAGCACAAAACACACGAAATGACTTGGAAAATCTCTGATCACCAAGGCAACACTGACTGTGGTGCAGATTTGAGGGGGACATACTGAGTGCTGGTGGGGGATGGTACTCGCTGGAGGAACCCCGTACAGGCCACTGAGATGTGAAGAGTGACTCTGAAAGTGAAGTGACAAGCAGGCCGATCAGATGGCACGTAAACACGCACACAAAAACGCACCACGCCATAAAGACACATGCACGTACACAGCTCCGGCTCTTATTAAGGGGAATTTCAGGGCAGAAACTCATAATGAATCACACGCCGACTTGAAGCACGCAAACGCATTCTCGCACACTGCCTCACACCGCCTTGGCTCGTTCTCGTAAGGCAGTGAGTGGAGACTTTGTTTTACAGACAAACTGACTCATCTCTGGAGAAGATGGGGGAATTCTGGTTGTTTCAAACTGTGTACAATATCATGCAGGAAGTCCTGAGTCAAAAGTGCATTGTTTTTTCAAAAAGCACTTCTGGGGAAACTGGTTTACCATACCTTGGAAACAAATTGCTTTATCAAGTCAAAATTAATCCTCGTGGTTGGGGCATGGTGAAGCCAACGGTGGCCAAGTCATTGCAAAGGGAGGATTAAAAAAAAACAGAAAACCTCTTTTCCTCCCGACACCTTTTATGGTTGTGTGCGGAGGTAGCGTGTGAAAGAAAAAAAAGAGAGAGAGAGAGCACTCACTAAGAAAGGGTTGTATCCTGTTGGTGCCACAGAAGGCACTGCACCACGTGGTCCAGCAGCAGGGGGCAGCACCGGCAGACCGGAGGAGAAGATGCCCAGAGCGTTCAGGTTCAAGCCCGGGATCAGGTTGGCCTGTTGCTGTGCAGAAAAGAGAGGGAGGCAGTCCAATCAAAAAAAAAGGAAGATAGCAGATTATGGTTTGAACAAGGCTTACTTTTGTTAGATTAAATTTTAATGTGGATTTTTAATCTCCAGGCATCCAAAAAATAAAAAATAAAATTCTGGTGCAGTTGGACGCCGGCCACCACAGATTACAGATAAAATAAAATAAAAAATCCCACCGCAGTGAGCATGACTAACATGGTTATCAAATAATAAGAAGCTCTTGGCTGAAGCAAACAAGATCTCAGAAACAAACAAACAACAATTATGTTAGTCTAATACTTCAAGGTGTGGTAAATACGTCAGGACAAACATAATGTGTACAGCTGAGGTGAGCTGTGATGACTGAGGAACTGTTCAATCCTCTGAACCCCAAAAAGTGTTTGTGGGCTCGTTTTTCACCGCAATATAAACTCCTGCACCTCTCAGCAAAACCAGAAGAGTTCGAAAGTCTGTTCTGTGAAGTAAAACAAATTTACATCAATCATAAAATAAGAAAGAAAAGTTTCTTTCTTAAAAAAAAAATCTACTCAGTGTAAACACAGTCTGCAGTTAAGCCGAATAGTCTCTGAATTGTTGCCACGTAACACTTAGCTGCACATAAATCATTCACGGCTTCTCGGTTGGCAAGAAGCACAGAACTGTTTGGTTTCGACAGAATTTGGTTGGATAAACAGTTTATTTTATGGCAAATTTTTAAATGAGACAGGCAGAAAAAAAAAAGTGATTTTGGTGAAATATCGTAATTTTTGGTCTGGATTTGATTTATTTTCTTGTAAGTCTCAGATGGACAGTTCAAGGAGCGTGGAAACGTGAAAGTCCAACGATTCTTTCTGCTTTTACGGGTTCTGGTTCTGATTTTCGAGCCCACTGGCAGGATTTTGGGTTCAGATTCATTTGTGAATTAAAAAAAAAAAACATCCTCTGGTTTCGGTTTAACTGCTTCACTTTGCCATTGATAAATATTTTGGGGTTTTTGTTTGGACGACACAAGCACTTAAAAATGTGTCAAATTATATTCTGTGAAATTTAAATGGGTGTTACTCAGTGTTTGATTAAACTTCTCCTTTACAGAAGCACAGTTTACTCTATTACTTAAAGGAAAAAATCATATTATTAATATATTTTTTTCCAAATGAATAAATGACTAAGTGTTCTTTTGTGGGTTCAGAAAATTCTCCAACTTCCTAACCCCAAAAAACCTTTAAAAGAAAAAACAAAAACCCACTGGACTAACTTAAAAAAAACCGTCTTGTCACAATGCTGAAAATAGTGCTGCTTTTCTTAGCTCATGAAACGCTGATGTTTTGTAGGTGCGTGGTTTTGCACGAGGCACTTTGCTGTTGTAATTGCACGACGAAAATAATCTTCCCTCAAAGTCAAGTCAGCTATTCTGGTTTCATGGCCGTGACAAGACACGCGGTCTCCTTTCACTTCCTTGTTCCTTGAAAGCTGCGTGTAATATCCACAGTGTCACGCTAGATGGCCCTCACCGCTTGCTGTAGAGGCAGCGCCGGGGCCGGCAGGTGCCAGGACTGCTCGTACCAGCCAGAAACAATTTAATCGCATGCTGCGTGACACTTCTGGATGATTGTTTCCGAGCAAATATTTGGTCAAGCAAAAACGAGGGAGGAACTAACGAAGTAAAAGCGAAAGTAGCAACAAAAAAAAAACACTGAAGCACTAATTCTGCGTCCTTCCACGAGTCAGAGCGGTTCCACAATGAAGGGCATCATCGCTGTGAATGCAGCCACTTCTATCTGCACCCATTGTTGTGTTCCTCCTATGCAATATGCAGTGTGCGTGCGCGATATCATCACTATCTCTCCTCCTCGGAGGTTGACCTCTCTGGCTGCTGGTGATGTCATCGGGCCAGTGTGAAAGAGGAGCCGGGTGAGAGAGCGGCCTACAGATATCAGATGGATGCTGGGAAACGCAGTGTGTTGCAGCGGGAACACAGACACACACAGCGGGGAAGTGAGCGTGAGTCAGAGGCTCCGTGAACGAGGCAGACACACACACACACACACACACACACACACACACGCTCACGCACAGAGACACACTGCGCTCAAACGCCCCGACTCACTGATGAGCTATTCGGCGATCGTTTACTGTTATCCATTTACCACGCCGCTGTTACTAATGCTGGCGGTAGCACGCAGCACTGAATGGGAAGGCGATATTACCCTGCTGTATATCATCGCACCCCTCCGTTGTTCACCTGTCGGCCCGACGTGAGTCAACGTGCGATCATAACCGCAAGCAGCACAATGGAGAGGCCTGCACCTTTGAACCTTACGTTCATAGCAGCGCAGTCGTTCTCGTGGGCTTCCCTCAGTTTCTTCATGATCAACGCCTCGGCTTTAGCACACGCCTCCGCGGTGCCGTGCACCGTGATGGTCCTCTCAGGGTTGTAAATGCTGCAGTCATGTAACCTGCAAAGGGAAATCACACACACACACACACAGATCAGTACATGCATATGCAAATACAAATGCAGGAAAGAGGCCTGTTGTGCTCACAGAAGGCGGCGGAGGTGCAGTTTAGGCTCAGATTAAAAAAAGAACTGAAGCAGGCAGCAGAGACTGAGATATTTAGGTTATGACTTTAGGTTCTCTAATATGGGTCAAGCTCTGAAAACACTGGATACTACATTTCCCATGATGCAGCTCGGTAGAACCTTTCAATATGCTGCATTTACGTCACATTGGGTGAACGGCAGAGACGGGAGGTTTCCAGAGACGTGTTCACTCCAGACTGCTGCATGTTTGCAAAGTTGGTCAAGTGAGACTTAAATATTTTGCACACAGAGTTAAGTTTTTACATTTTTGTGTTTTAAGTGAGAAAAAAGCAGATCTTTGATTAGTTTTTTAGGCACTAAATTAGAGATATTGAAGTTTTCCCAGTGCAGCACACTACAAAGCTTTTGATAATGTTTTTATCATGTTAGAAATATTTCAAAAAATACGTCCACGTTAACTTTTAAAGACACAGAGACCTTTTTTAAACGCTTTTATTTCATTTACTGCAACCGCCTTGTTACCTGCCTCAACCGACAACCTATCGAGCGAGATGCGATCACTCTCCCCGTGTTTAGGATGGATTTTTAGGATTTTACTGATTAGTTTTAGGGCCCTTCGTGGCCTTTCTCTCTTCTTTATCTCTGACCTTTCAGTACCGTACTTTAAGGCTGAGGTCTTTTGCCCCTTACTATAGGGGTCCGGCTGAAAACCAAAGGGGACGATTGCAGTCGGGGTCCCGAGGCTCTGGAGCGACCTGCCCGAGGAAATCAGGTCAGCTGGGTCAGTGCATTCTTTCTTAAAACATTCTCACCTTTTTGAACGCTACATTGGCTTTTAGACACCGTGTTGTGTCTGTTTCATGTTGTTGCCTCGCGAAACACTTTTTAACTTAGATTTTGACACGTGCTCTATAAATAAAGATTATTATTACTATTATAATTTGGGAGTTTTGGCATGAACGCTGCTTACAAGTTAGAAAACAGCAGATACAGCGAATCTGAAGTCCTAACTAAGATAACCCCGGTGAACTTGTGAGGATTATTTTCCTTTCGAAAGCCCCTCCAGAGTCACAGGAGACATTTTACCGACTCTCTCTTCACGGGCTGAGTCCTCTTCATGATGAGTAAACTGACCTTTATGTGTAAAATCAGTGAAGTGTGCCTTTAAACAACTAATGTGTCAAGGTCAGGACGGGAAGAGCGGCACAGTGACACGCGGACACAGATGGAGCGGATTCATCCATGCGAGCGAAAAACGCTGCAGCGAGACATTTAGTTTGATCTTTTAATTTTGTGCGGCGGCCAAAAAAAAAAAATCAAGACTCGATCTGTCTCCGTTTCACAGTTAACCTCCTCGGTTAGATGTAAGAAAAGAAATTTTAAAGCCTGGAGTGAAAAGCTAAAGATCTTAAAGTGAAATTGCAGATTTTCGTTCTCAGCTTTAACTGGAAACAACAGGTGTCTTAACTAAAGCACCGCTGAGAAAACGCTACTGCTAATAATCTATTCCAGAAACCAAAGAAGCGATTGTTCCAGTTAGCTTCTGCAGCCGTCCCTCCCTCGGTGGCCACAGAGGACACTCCAGGAAGATTTCACAGATCTATCAATTCTGAATCTACCGTTTCCACTCCTCTAAAGGACCCTCTCCTTCTCTCTCTCTCTCCACCTCTCGTCTCTTTCCCAAGGCTCATTACGTCCTCAGAGCTCACAGAGACAGAGCAATTCATTAGCCCCAAATGAACGAAGGTTGGTGAGCACAGTCCGTTAAATGGGGTGTAATCACCACCTCTCTAATATCATGTTCTGGAGAGAAGGAGCTGTAATCAACTCTTCACGTTTGTTCTCTAACAACTCAGTTAAGTGAAACCACATGCTGGGAGGTTAATGAGCACGCGGGGAGGGAGGGAGGGAGGAAGGTGTGGCTGCAAGACGACGCTGGAATTACTGTCTGTTATTTGTTCATTTGTTAAATTAGTAATAGTCAGAAATCTTTTTGTCCTTCAAATCATCTGGAGCGTAATTGCCGCCGTTTTCACAATGATGAGCAGTTAGTGGGAAAAAAAAAAAAGCAGCGCAGACTTACGAGGAGATAGTTATCTTGGTCCCTGTCTCCTCCTCGATCTTTTTCAGGTTGCGGCCGTCTTTGCCGATCAGCCGACCAATCAGGTTGTTGCTGGCAAGGATTTTCAGAGGGATGTCTTCCGTCCTGCATAGAAACGCACAAACGAGTTAGTCGAGATGATAGAGGATAAGTTTCACGTTATCAAGTCAACTTTGACAAAATGTATCATTTATCAGAGCTACGACAAAATTAATATTTTTCTTAAAATGACTTTTTCCTACACATTTCATTTAAAAAGTTATGAAAAATATAACATTTGCTCTCATCAGATTACATAAAAAACAAAAAAAATTTGCTCATCAGGGCAACTGAGAAGCTGTGACTGACTCGGACATAAGTTGCTGTCAAAATGCTTTTCTGTTGAACTGCAGGTTGTGTTTAGTGGGTCGGAGACAAGGATGGACAGTAAACAGTGAAGTATCTCTAGTATGTAGAGCCGTCATGTTTTCTATTATTAATAACATCTGTGGACACGTGTACAAATGCAGACATGTTGATTCCAGGTTGTTAAAATTTTTGAAAACAAACAAAGAAATTAAAGAGTTAATTCGCAAAAACAGAAAACTCCATTTTTGTCGATTTTCAGAAAACTTGTTTTTTTGTTTGTTTTCTTGAGATAAAATCAATCAAACTGAAGTAGAGTGGATTTGACTCAGTAGAAATGACAAAAATAGAGATAACTTAAGTTTGATTGATGTTGTCTCAGGTAGACGATGGAAAAGTTAGTTTTCTGAAGGTTTGTGAAGATGGCGTTATCTGTTTTTGCAAATGAAGTCTTTAATTTCACTTTTTTAAAATCCTCTCTAATGTATAGTGCAGTGAAAAAAAGAGCCAACAGCGAGTAAAAATGTGACATGAGCAAAACAACAACCAGAAACTGCTTAAAGTCAGAGGGTAAAGACACAATCCCTTATGTTAGTGACAACACAGCATACAATTAATCTTTTTTTGTTTTTACAGATTCTTACAAAACCAATAAGGATGCTTTTTAGAAGAAGCAGATCCTGTTTCGATGCAGATTTTTCCCTCCTATATGAGCAAAAGTTGTTTTTTTGCCACTAATCACTCCAAGTTTACAATAAACAAGAGCTCAGAAAATGCTTTACGTGTGAAATCAAAAACAACTTCCTCCTGACTTCATGCCAAACATTTTTTTTGCATCCATCAAAACAAAAAGTGACAAACTGCTGGATTCTTTAATTGCTCACAATGTTCTACAGCTTTTTGAGGACTTTTTCCAGGAAGAACCAAGTCAATAGAAAGTAATTATATGTAAAAGCGTGTTCAAGAATAAAGAGTAACATTTCAAATCATAATCTCTTTTGCTGAAGTCAGGATATAAATGCGTATAAGGGCCCCGGATCATACGTAACATCCTGCTCATGCAGAAGCCAGAGCTCTGATTTCCTCCTCTGGCTGTTGATGTTAAAAACACTCGGGAGGAAAACAGATTGTGTAAGCGGCGCAATTTGGGCGAAATGGAAAGTGAGTCCCATTTTCTTTTGTACAGTACAAATTATGATGAGTTAATTTTCCATGGCTTTGTGAAACCATGAAATATTCATGGTACAGACGGATAAAACATTTGGATGCTCGATTCTGATATTTTGACTTGAGAACGAGGAGGAAAAAAATTAACAATTTAAGCAGTAATAACTCATTTATGCCGCTTTTATTGTTGACATTTACGGAGTGTAGATTTGATAATGAGTGCTGTTTCTATTTTTTTTACCGTATTTTGAAAACATACATGTAGAAGTGCACAAAAGCTTTATTTAATCATCCGCTCGCTGCTGAAGAATGCAGTTAATTTCTCTGCTTTTATACAACTATGCGAGCTAGCTGCGTGTAGCCGATGTGTGTAGCTGGTACAGTAAGGGGTAGTTAGTTACCAGGAGGAGTATCATTTATGTATAATCTATATTTCTGCTTTGTGGGACAATTGCAGGGTGTAAACGTGGATTAAAGTGGTGGTGGGGTGTGGTGGAGGGGAGCCAGATGCCGGGGGTTTCCTTTTGGGTGGGGTCACAGACTCGGTGGTGTGTGGGAGTGGGTGTGTGTGTCGGGGAGGGGAAGGGAGGGGAGGGGGCAGCACGTCAGGGCAGAAGGAGATGTGTGGTGTAGGGTGAAATTAGTTTGGGGTGAGCTGTGGGGCAAGTAAGGGGAGATGACAGCGGTGCAGGTTTAGACGCCAAGTTTAGAGGTTTGGGTTTCAGTGGATGTGGACTAGGTGAAATTACAGGGTGTGGGGCGGCCCAGGCGACAGGTTGATTTCTGCAGGTGTGGCGCCCAGGAAGGGCAGGGTGGGGTTGTTTAGTCGGTGCATCTGTGGACGGTGTTGTGACTTTTGATATGAGCATTAGGAATTAGTTTTTAAAGCAGGTGAATTCATTCAATTAGACTTTTATTTATGTCACATCTCAGAGCAGTTCAGATGTAAGGCCGTGACTGTACAACATTACATAATACAGAAAAACCCAACCAGTGCAGCTCTTTGGTGACAGTGGGAAGAATAAGTGGGGGAAACCTCCTGCAGAAAAAGGTTCAGAGAAGGTGGTGGTCGGCCTTCCCTGGCTGGGGTGAGGCTGAATCAGAGCAGCTGCCTGATTTTTTTTGTTGCTAAATGAGGCCCCGTTTAGCAAAAACGGTGATATTTCAGTGGGCCTTTGGTTTACATGTAAACAAAGCTACAAGTTACAACGAACAACGATCACATCTAAAAACTCCGGCCACAGTGGAGATTTGGAAAAACTCCCTCTTTACATGTCAACAGGAGGAGACGGAGTCTGACGTCACAGTGTGCGGCAAAAGCGATAGAAAGTCAAGTATTTTCAAGTATTTTCCTTGTTTTGTCCTCTAACACCACATGCACGAGTAGCTCCATTTCTCTGTCGGTCCAAACAAACGACCCTCGTGCCATTATCGTTGAAGAAACAGGAAGTTTTGTGTTTTTCCAGGATTCTGATCGGCTTTATGCCTCTCGTTACACTGCCCCCTACAGGTCTGGCAGCTCATAGCAGCTCTTAGCAACGTGTTTATGCAGGTTTTTGTACACGAAGATTTTTTTTTAAACAATTTGGTGTTAACAGTGTTATTTTGGAAAATGTAGATCCATTTTTGTGAATACCAGCTATGTGTAAACGTGGCCTTATACTCATTCATTCAGCAGAAACAGTTTCTCTGCGTGTTTTGCTTGTCTCATGTTTTACTCTCTGTAGGCTAATTTTTCAAAGTTATGGTGCCATAAATCATTAAAAAAAAAAAAAAGTAAGTTGAATTTCTTTCTATGTTTTACACACACACAAAAAAAGAAAAACCTGGAATCAACATGTGCAACACTTCTGAAGTGTGTAACCAGTATTACCAGTCCCTACTATGGATATTTTACTTCTCACATTTTTAAACTGCTCTGTGGAAACACAGGCTGCAGTTCAGCAGAAAACACACGACTATTGGTCACAGCTAAGTCACAAATGGCTTCACGGTTGCGTTGTGGATCCAATATTTATTTTGTTGGGGTTTTTTTACAGACTCTGGTTTGTGCAAACATTTTAATTTTGACAAATTTTTAAATGCACCATGCAGAATAAAAGTTTCCCACATCACAGAGTCGTTCAAGAAGGTTGAAAATCCACTGATTCTCTCTGTTTTTACAGGTTCTTGCTCAGATAAATGGTGTCTTCTTGAGAATTGTAAGGAAACGTGTCTCTCAGAGAATCAGCGGGTTAAAGCAAATTGCAGCAACTGCATTCAAACTTGATAAGAAATTAGAGCTCAAAGTCTTTCACTCTAGATTTGCCCATTTTCATAAAACGCAGTTTCTTGCTTTCTGGCCTCGAGATTAATGAACAGACTGATGCCACTCTCAAGTCAGCGCATTAAATATTATGCTGCAGTTTTTACACTTTGTCTGATCATACAAATAAAATGATTCATTTGTGAGTTTCACAGCCGTTTCTATCCCTTGCATTTCTTCACCTTTATGCAGTCTTTAAGTATTTTGCCCAGAATAATAAATGAAAAAGTCCTCTGTCGCTGTGTGAACCCTGCCGTTAATGTGCTCATGTTGCCATAATGTCTGAAAATGTGAAGATGCTCACGGGAAGTATGATGTGATCACGGCAAAGAAATGTATTTAGAGTCGTTTTTCAAATGCATGTATGTCATTATTATTATTTATTATACTCTACAAACAGGTGGAAATATTGTCTAGTCGAGTCAGAGGCCTGTGAATGCGCACACTGGTGCACCATCAAAAGACAAAATAAGCAACCTTCAGCAAAAATAAAAGTAGCTGTTGTGTTTTCTATGATGTCTCATCTTTGGGGGGGAAATTGAAAGACTGTGCTTCAGTTTTATATTCAAATTATCTTGAATTGAAGATGGAGACTAAAGGAAAGATGCTCCCTACGCACTTGCAAACGAACACAAACACTAATATTAGGTATCGAAGGTTGACGTCGGAATCGAGCAGACGCCCGCGAGTTTAAAAGGTGAAGTGTCTCGTTAAAAGTGTCAAACTCGATTAGACGCGTTGGCCTCGTTTCCTGCATGCTAAGCTGTGATCACGTGTCAGCCTATTGCGAGTGCGTCGTGCGCACCTTGTTTACTGTGTTAGTGGTCCAAGCGAGAGAATGCACAGTGAGATTAAAAGGTGTGCAGGCAGGTTAAAGGATAAGATTATAGCCCTGCAGACGTTATGGCTAATCTCTCTGTGGGATTGTATACATGCACCCCCCCCACCCCCCACCTCCGCCAGCACATGCGAGATGTTCCGGGAAGTTTTGCGGGAAGTGCGCGGACTCACGTCTTGGTCTCGTTGGCCTCCTTGTGCATGATTTCCAGGATCATGCGACAGGCGGAGGAGCAGCCCTCGGGTGTTGAGTGGATGGTGATGGGTTTTTCTGCTGCACCTGCATTTTCCTTACGATGAATGTCCACCCTGGAGAGGGGAGAGACGGACACGGAGATTGAAATTAAATAAGAGTGTAGTTTGTCAAAAAGTGCCATGCAAACTAAAGGAAACACAAAGAAAAGAAACCATCAAGTTACTGAAAGGACAAACAAATTAGAAAATTGTCAAAAGAGGAGGAACAATTTAACCCACCAGCGAGTTTTAAACGCATGTTGTCTTGTAAAAATTGCCAGAATTCTACTATTTATAACTGTAAAAACAGAAAGGAACATCAGATTTTCAACTGGAAATGGTTCTTGAAGTAATTATAGCGTAATGTCGGGAGATCTAAGCCTAAAACTGTGATATTTAAAAATTTGCCGAAAATAAACCAATTGCATTATTTTTTTTAAAGGGGAGAGAATTATGTGCTGCAGGGCACAACAGAAAAGCCACGACAGACTCAGTGTGTGATAAAAGTGTACGGGTTTGTCAGCTGAACTGCAGACTGCAGACACAAAGAAAAAACGTAAATAGTCAAATATCTACAGAGTTGCAGTTATTTTCCAGTATTGGTAGCATCTGTGGGTATTTAAAAAATGTTGTACATGTTGATTTCATTTTTTTCCCCATCTTTTGTAAATAAATAATCAAAGAAACTCCACTTTTATTTATTTATTTTTTATGATTTATAACTGTGTCATCCTGCACAAAGGGCATTTTTTAGTTCTACCCACTTCTAGACGTGGCTGTGCTGTTTCCATTGAAGTGCAGGACTTTATATTGCGGTGAGTAAAAATAGGATGGGAGCAAAAAACGTCCAAAAAATGTTCAGAGGGTTCATCATAACAAAACTTACAAGGCATCAGTAAACAGGCAACCACCTTCTGATTAATTAATTAGGCCACTTAAAGCTTCAATCATCTTGCACCCTCTTGCCTTAGATCTAAGCTGAGGGTACGGTGAAAAAAAAGAAAAAAGATTGAAGCCAGGTGGTGTAACTCACTTGGACTGCGTCTGTTTGGTGACATTCTTGATGGTGAGGCCTTCCTTGCCGATGATGGCTCCCACGAACTGAGTAGGCACGAGGATACGTAGGGGGAAGTCGTATTGTCTGGGGCGCGGAGAACCGAAGCCTCCTGACGGCCCGGGCTGACAGGCGCCCTGGTCCCGGGAAGACCGACCCCCGCGCCGCGTACGGGGAGCCTGGACGGGTGGAGCAGCATCCATGTCCATGATATATGACACGTTGAAGGAGTAGTCTTCGTACTGGTGTCCTGTCAACTTCTCAAAGGCTCTGGGTGGCCGGAAAAGAAGGAGGAGAGTCAGGAGGAGAAGAGAGATGGAAATAGGTATGTGGACAAAAGGATGTGCACTAATAATTTGAAAATACTGATTTATTAACTTCCTAAAACTCTGATATACTTGCTTTTAATTAC
>NW_007579986.1:33551-67309 GCF_000690725.1 Stegastes partitus
TATGCAGTTCCTAATTGCAATAAGAAGTACGATGTCACACTAATTTATAATAAAATAAGTATGCTAAAATAAAACTACAGCAGGAAAGCAACATGGATACTGAAGTAATACTGCACATAATCTACAGATAGAGGTGATTAAATATTGCACGTGCTCTGAGAAAATTAACCATATCTAAGGTAAAAATCATATTTAATCAAAATCACGTCATTCTACATGTCCTTTGCTCGAACCAAAGTCTTTGGCACGACGATTTGTGAATCAGCTGTGACCAACATGACAAACACTTTGGGACTTTTTGCTTGAACTGCAGGTTGTGTTTACACAGAGGAGACACGTATGTAAAAAAAAACTAAACCGTAACTAGTAAAATATCTCAGTCCCAGTATTGGTAACACGTGTGGACTCTTGGAAAAACGCTGATTCCAAAATGAGCCCACAGTGAGCAAAAAAAAATGCATTCAAGCTGTTTGGTGGGGTTTAGAGGGTTAAAAGTGGAAAGAAAATTTGAAGAAAAAAAAAAAAAAGACTCTGTCTTTTGCCCCTTAACATAGTTCGCTCACTGCGCTGTGTGGTGGGAAATACTGACATTTACTGCGAGAGATCACAGAGAAAGCTAGAGGCTTCTTGACTCTGCTGCACACCCACTAACAGTGACTGGGTTAGCTTACACCGTTTCTTTTTTCTCCAAAAGCTCAATTTTTCCCTCAACACGCACAATTGGCAGGTTTTTAAGATCTGTGTTGTTTTTGTTGCTGTTGCTTGTTTGTTCTTTCAATCTATTTCTAAGAAAAATGTGAGCTACGTGTGGACGGATGGATTGTGCGAAGAGAGAAAAACTTCTTTTTTTTTTACCCCGTTGCCAGCTTCATAAAACTAACAATGTCGTCACCTCCTTGAGTTTCACCCTGTTTAGATCTGTTTACATTAAAATCAAAAGTCCTCAAAAGAAGTTATTCCTGTTTTGGCCACATCACAATCGGCCCTGCTCTGACCTTTGTGAATGTGCCTCCTAATCCGCTGGTTAAACACAAAATACTTGGGCAAATATGTGAATAATGCCGCTCGTATTGCAGCTTCTTGTTCGTGCAAGTACATCATGAGTCTTACTCATGCTGCTTGGCTGCATCAGTGCCTGTATGTGTGCTGCTTACTCTCTAGCTTCCTCCTTGGTTGCGTATGTAACATTCACCACTGCTGTTTCTGTATCAGTGTTCACTGCGAAACAAGACAGAGAGACAGAGAGAGAGAGAGAGAAAAGGGAGAATCGTGAGAAACAGCGAGCACAGGTTCGTCCACATTTACACATGCACATAGCGGGTCTTTGTCGTTGCCGTAGGTGAGTCAGACACGCGTCCAGGTTCCCGTGGTGACCCGGAGAACCACTTGTCTGTGTGAATCCATTACAGCCATCACCACACTGGCTTCCCTCCAGACCCCGCTGCTTCCTCTACAGACAGGAGCTGCTTAACACAATAGCCTCTCTGCCGCTCGCACAATAACGGATTTAAGTTTGACATGACAGCCTAAACAAAGCAAGCAATCTGCGATAAAGCGAAATGCCGCGCGCAATCAAGACACACCTCGGAAAGATTTGTGTTCGCGTTCTGCTCGGTGAAAAAAAAGAACGGCCCCGAGGGTTTGATTCCCGACGGAGTCGGGCTCGCTTTAAAGTCCCTCTCAAGTCACTGACTTAACTCCTGAAAGTCACCTCTACGTATCTAAAGCCCTTTTTAGACATGGAGCCCATCAGTCTGTTGACGTGACGACACTCTTGTCATTCAAACATAAGTCACTTTTACATTAATGTCATTCAGGCGGATCCACCACGGTGACGAGTTAGAACCACGACACGCATGTGGTATCTGTCGGGATTGGACGGTGCACTGAGTGAGGTGCAATACATACTGTAGCCTCGTTTATTTATGATTTCCTTCATCGCTAAAAATTCTGTGCATGTGTGATGATAATAATCGAACTAATACTTTGTGAATAAAAATATCCTGGTAGCTGTGATGGAGCTCAGGACTCGACACGAGGACGACAACAAATTATTTACCTGCAGCTTAAAACTGTGACCCCATGCAAAGGAAAGTGCACGGCGTGACTTGATCCTGTCTTCAATCTCTGTGATAATTTATAATGAAGTAAGTTAATGCTGCTGTTCCCATGCATGCATGTTGCATCCCTCGAGCTCATATGGATGCTGTTTGATGGCATTCAATAAACTCAGGAAGCAACAAACTAAACTTGAGCTCCCGTTCATGTTTGTGAAAACTCTGATTACAGTCATTAGTGCTGAGTCTTATTAGTCTGAGTTTATTTTGCAAAAGATGCAAAATTGACAAGTGAACAAGTCATGTGTTTTGTGTGATTTTGGCCTGAAAACTTATTTTTTTTGTGATGTCTTTGGACCAGGATTGTTGCTGAAATCTCTTTTCTAAACCGCTTCACACAAATTAAAGCGTGTTGCGATTCTGAGCGTGTCTACCACATTATCAGTTCAGACTTGTGGCTAAAATGGATGCAGACACACTACAGTGGCTGACCTAGTAAGATTACCATCAAAACTTTAAGTGACCAGGGTGCTCATTTAGGCATGAAGCCAACAAGTTCAGTTCAGATTAACAGACAGGAGTGCATGTCTAAATGTACAGGTGTGTTTTTTGTTCAGACATATTCCCTCCTACCTTGAATTAGCATAGATGGAGCTCTAGCCTGCAGTTTCAGGGTGGAAATGCTCAGATATTGTGTCTTTTAGCGTGAAAAAAACACCATGCAGGCATGTTAACAAACTCGATTTTCTTCCAACAGATTTTTAAAATGTTTTACAGATTTTATTTCTTCTTATCTTTGTTGTTATCTACTTCAAGCTCTTTTCTCACATTCCACTTCAGCCTATAGTTTGCTCCATTTAGCAGCATGCCACTTGTAGGTGAAGAGGGCTGCAGCGATAGTGACGGCAGAAAAAAAAAAGAAAGGCAGCACATGCGATTGATGCAGTTCCCTCTCGTCTACTGAGGCCTCTTATAGAAGCCACAACGGCATCTCTGCCTTATCAAGGACGGATCTCTGCTTGTGAAAGCACTAAATGTCAAAATGAGGTGTCTTCAAAGCTCCACAATTTTGAGGATAGCTGCCAAAGCTTGCAGATGCTTCAGAAGTCTGAGCAAACTTCATTACGACATTTGGCAAATGAACCTAAAGAACAAAAACACGGCAGGTCTGGAGATGCAACGAACACGAAGCTGTGTCAGAAATAAAAACAGGCAACAGTGAGTAAAAATGAAAAATTTCCAAACCTGCTGATGCGCAGCAGACAGCGGGTTTGGAAGGGTTAAATCCAGTGAGAGCGCCCAGCTGGCTTAGAGAGGGCGAGTGGGCAGAGCCTGGCGTGGTGCCCGGCACCGGCGCTCACAGCCAGCTCTGCCCCGCCCCACCCTGCCCTGCCCCGCCACCGGCAGCCTTCGCCATGCCACACAAGAACATGGGACTTCTCCAAAACCTCACCCCTGTAACCAGAGCGCACGGAACCGGGCAGAGAAAAGTGACAGGAGGTGGGCAGGCGGGAGGCTGGACACAGAACACAACTGAGAGGGGAAGGACACACGAGCGAGGTGGCTCTAATGATCGCTCACGGTAACTGGCGGTGCTTGAAGAGGCTGGCCGAGGGAAGAAGAGGAGGAAATCCTGCGCTGGTGTCTGCTACTGACTGAAGTAGGCTGTTCTACGGCAGCGGCTGGGAAACTCTGAGTGGAGTAATTCCTCTGTTGGGCTCTCTTTTAGCACCTGTCATGACAGCAGTGGGTGGTATAGTTGGTCTTGGCTTTTTTCTTCGACACACAGTGAGACACTGTGAGTGTGTGTCAGGATTTGTGTCTGTGTGTCTCTGTGGTAGTTTGTTTCTCCCTGTGCATGTCTTTACTACGAACACATGCGTGTATGGACAGCAGAGAGTTTGCAGGGACGGCTCGACGCTGGCTACCCTCCACACAGACTCTCCATCAGACAGTGCAAAAGCCTCACCACAGGCGCCTACAGGGTCCTCCCCCGTTACCGCGATGCACCTCCCCGTAAGAGACGCAACACGCAAACACGTACAGGCATAAACACACACACACACGGACACATTACTGCTGGATGTCTGCCATGTCTGCCCACTTCAATCCATACGCTGAGGCCAGGGGGACCCACGGCAGAACACAGTGCTTATTATAGAGGCATGTAATTCATACAGTCGTCTCCCCGGGTCGAACTTATACGACACATGCATGCACGCAGACAGACAAGATGATAAAGGCTGATTCATATGCAGAGATGGGTTATGTTTAGATAATGGGTGTGTGGGATGATGGTAACGAGGATGTGAAGTCACACAGGGAGACTTGACTCACTGGGAGGTCTGAGAGTGTGTGTTGCTAAATAGACACATGTGCATTGAACAGTTGGAGCCAGATGAAGACGACATGTGCAGGAGACGGGTTCCCTACCTTGTTCCACGTTTTCTACAGTACCATGTTGAGCTAGAAGGCCGTCCAAAACCTGCAAGGGAGAAACGAGAGCGTGAGTTACAAACGCAGACTCCGGCCGCCTTGATGTGAAAGCACACATTGGCAAACACACACACACACACACACACTCACACGCAGGTCTGGTGCTACTAGAGTTTACATGGGCCACTGTTCAAGAAACAATGCGGCCAATGGAAGCGTAATATAGAGCCAGAGTGAAATCAGAGCTTCGAAATCTCATTTAAAAACTCATTGATCTTCGTAATAAAGCAGATTACTAGAAATCCAGCCCTGGAAAGTACATTTCAAACTCACACTCTTTTAATAATGTCATCTCATGGCAGTTTCTTCATCTGCAAAGCTCTGATGGAGCTTCAGCACAACTGACTGTTTATCTGGATGTGCCCAGCTCCTAATAATATTTACACAACAGTAGTGGAAAGCCTAATTTTTGCCAATTTTTTCTGGGAATTCGGTTACGATCGGATTGAAGCCGATGACAGTCAAGTGACTGCGGCGAGCGCGGACGTGGCTGTAAATAGCAAGACAAAGACAGCTGAGTGACATCTGAGCTCGCAGCCGAAAGTTGGAACGACGACAAGGTGTTGGATTATCATGCAGAAATCATTAGCTGCAGTCACGCAAAATCAGACGAGGAGGAACAACGAGAAACACTTAAGAATGTTCAAGTGTCACTACAAGATTTTACACCTCAGGTGTTGTCCTTGTAGGTGAATGGCCTCATTGTGCTGATCGTGCTTCGAAAGCGGTTCATTAGTGAAAGCAGGTAGAAAGCTCGTTTACTAAGTCCCCCATTGGTAAGATTTGCCATTTGATAGCCATATTATCAGCACGCCCAGTTATTGTTGGCTTACAAGACCACAATCTCCCTCTAAAGGAATCAGGGGAGAATCAGAACTACGATTTCAATCGTCCCCGGCACATAAAAACTGCATGTAAATAAATAACCACTCACATCTGACATAAAAAATAAATAAAAAAATGTAAAAGTTGGGTGACGTTGCCCTAAAATGAGGTTTAAAAAGTGATTATAGTTCCACTCACGCATCGACACTGTTTCACAACAACGCACTTGCATCAGTACAACAACACAGCTGGCCAGATGTTTTCTACTTCAGCTGGTACAAAGCAGACGTTTTGAGTGGGAGGGACAGGACGTGTGTCATATATTTGCACATTTTTGGCACTACAGAATAGATTTAAATTCAAGATTCTTTCAGTGGCAAGGCTCTCCCTCTGACCTTACAGCACGTCTGGTGTTTTTTATTTAGCAGTTTAACTGAAATCGTGCACAACACGGCGTCAATGTGGTTTAATAAGGGGGATAGCAGCAGCTACAATAAACTGGTACAGGGCTGTTTTTTCATAGGTTTTCAAAAAGGATAATCACTGTTTAAGTTGTGATGTAATAACTACTCACTTAGAATATGTAAATAAATTCCATGAACACACGTTAGCTTCTGATGATGGCAAAACTGATCATATACGTCACAGAAGGCTGACTTAGTTAACTTTTGAAGTTTTAGTTCCATTTATTTCACTCCATTTATTTACTCACTGCTTACAGTCTAAAATAACAATTACATACCAGGACTTGAGTTAAAGTAAAAAGAAAAAAAACAGTAATTTTGGCACCGATTCACTTGTTTTTCTGGAGGGAGATGAGAAGTCGTATGTGCGTTAAATACAGAAGAATCAGATTGACTTATCGCAGCTCAAAGGATGCAGAGGGAAACAGCTGGCTTGGCTCCGTCTAAAGTGGAAACATACACCTAGAAGCAACGCTAAAGCTCTTCTATTAACAGCTCTTTTTGTGCCATCCATACGCAAACAGAAACGCATGATGAGGCGTTTTTATCTCACGACTAAACTACGATACTGAAGTATTTTACACACACACGTTTATATATATATATATGTGTGTGTGTGAGTCATATCTGCCTTTGACTGGACAACAGATTTTCACATTATCAAAGTCTTTAAACCCATTTACATATTAGAAATGTAGTTTTTAATGTGGTGCTGAAGGAGATCACACAATAAACCAGACTTAATTTGTTTTTTTCAGCTAATACTGAGTCACCGATTTAGATTTACAGATGTGTTTAATTAGTAAAGTTGCATCCATGTAATTCACATGTGAATATAAACACGAATGTGTTTGTTACTTTTTTAAATTAATTGTGTGTTATTTAATGATAGCTGTCTGTTAATTTACTCCTCAGTATATTATAGTTAAGATGCATGTGTGAGCTTTCTTTAATCCAAATTTAAAGTTTATGCACAAGATGGAAACTTGCAGATTGTTTTATAAGTAAAAACATATTTAAAAACATCTAAATTATTCGTGTTTTCTGATGCTGTCCAAAGCTTGGTACCAATAATGTCAATAATCACAGCTACGATTATGATTAGATTAGTAATTTCTTCATTGGTATTACTTCAAAACCTTTTTAAAAAAATTTTTTTTTTTTCTTCATTGGTATTACTTCAAAACCTTTTTAAAAAAATTATTATTATTTTTATTTAATTAACACTTTCGGATTCAAATTTATTTTTTAAAGGTTTTTTGTGTAAAAAAAAAAAATTATCTGCAAGTAAATAGCATCAGAAATAAATAGAATGAAATAAAAAGTTTCAGAAGTATAATGGAAGAAGTTTAAGTGATTTGAAACTGTACAAAGTGCTGTACTCTGGTTATGTTTGGACCACTGTCGCATTAAAACACCAAGAAAAATAATCCAGCAACTTGGCACCATGTGTCAAAGCTACTTTTTCACCCACTAATGTTGATATTTTTAATTCCCAGGCTCGCTCGGCGTCAGCAGTTTTCTGGGGGAGACAACCTGCAGATATAAACCCAAAGAGAAACGGGGAGAGTTGGCAGGCGTGAGGCTCTCACACAGAGAAAACCAACGTGGACCCCAGCGAGGCTGCAGATGTTGACGCGCCGACAAGAGTGTCATCCACACGGCAACAAACACTGACGTGGATTTTAAGAGCGCACAGACATAAACACGTGCACGCAAACACCTAAGTCAACAGTCTAAAGGCTGGTGACTCATTGTCAGGAAACCAGTTTATGTGCTGCCTGGTGCTGTTCAACTGGGCATCACTGTCACACTCACACACACTCACACACACACACACAGACATACAAACAACTGACCTCCCACTGTAGATGAGGGGGAATGTTCCGGATCTGGATCTTCCGACTCCTGCAGAGATGAGAGACACAGACGGAGTGGATTTAACAGACCTGAACCACAGACTCACACACACATTTACACTTACAGTCATCTGTTGTGTTTACAGCAAAGCCAACAAACTTCACTCTACACACACACACACACACACACAGCGTATTTACATACATGCACGTATGGACGTTTGCTGTATCAGCAGCCGAGAGGAAGAGATAGTTTTACAACGAGGGCAGGAAATGCAGACCTGTGTCATGTGTGCAGTGTGTAATTTCACAGTCAATGTAACGTTACTTTCTGCAACACCCACAGCTCATTAGACAGTATTGCCAATCAAAGGACTGTCACTGCAGGAAATGTAAGCGTGTAGGTGAGGGCGTTTATTAGACAGCAGTTAGTGACTCTTGGTAGCACCCTCCTACGAGTGCTATTCTTACTACTCTCACTATGAGAAGTGAAAGTGATTTTGAAAGAAAACAAGAAAAAAAAAACCAACAGATCCTCTCAGACCACATTGACGGGTTTCCTGCGTCCTGAGCGAAGCAGTCAAGGCCTCGGTGGGGTGTGTTCTTTTTGGTTCCGGATCAGGAGAAGGTACAAAAAGTACCCACACCAACCAATAAAACCACATATTCATTTATTCCTTGACAATTTATTCATTCGCTCCTCCACTGTTTATCGCTCTTGTTTTCAATTCGTATGCATTTAATTGTTATTCTTCGCTCTCGGTCGTCCACTTGGCAATTATTTTTACATTTAGGAATTTAATTTGCGATTTACAACGAGGACCTTCAGCCGTTAAGTGGATGAGGAGTCGAACGACAGTGTTTAAAGGACAGAATCCGTCTCCTGGTTCTGGGATCCGGGAGCTTCCACCCGGCGTCTCTCTGCCTCCAGTGAGTGTGTGTGTCAGCTCATACAGTAAAGCCACACAAACCGCCCATGACCACAAGCTGTTAACAACCACATTAACGTGAGAGAGTCCAGCTCTGCAATGAGGGCTGCTGATGAGCGGCTGGGAGGAGAAAAAGTCACACCGCTGAGCTATTTCCCCCCCCAAAAAAACACATTCAAGATGCACAAACAGGAGGCATTACAGGAGCGCGACTGAAGGACGGAGATACGGAAACCAAGTGGAGGAGGAAATGTAATAAGGAGCGATAATGAGAGGTGGATTCAAGTTCAGGAGGATTCTCCGAGGGGGGATGCAAACAAACATCCTCCATCTACTCCTTGCTCACACACTGACACACATTTCTCCATCTAGGTTTTTTTTTTTTGCATTTTTCTCTCCAAACACGTTCTGGGTGCAAATTCCAAAAGGTCAGAATTTCCTGACAGCAGCGAGGAGAGGACGAAAAAGCTCTGCGCTGGCAGCTGGACATGAATGAATGACTCTTTCTGATTGTGCTGCCCAAAGAAAAAAAAAAAAAAAAGAGGACAAATCCAGCGTCACATGGATTTGGGACAGCCCTCTCCTCCTCTCTCTCTGATCCAGCTGAAATTTGAGCAGTATTGTTAAAAGGAGGAGAAGTGACTCCTAACACTGATCACAAGTCATGTAAATGCAATGTAAATGACATGAATGCTTCTCTAACTACAACGCCTCTATCGGTTGCTTAACATAAATTTAAAAGTTAAATACGGAAATACAACAATATCCTCTGTCTGGCGAGGCCTCCCACGGAAACACTCGGCGAAAACACAAAAGCCAGAAAAGAACAAACCGACTGTAAATTCTCGGCGCGTCCTACCGCGCGGCGGCCTGCAAGGTTTCTGTCACTGATGGCGGTTTGAAGCGAGTGGCTTGATGAAAGATCTCCCTTGGCAACCGGAATCCAAACAAGGGTAGACCGATAAAAATCAGTCTGTACCACTAAAACACATCACCTTTTTCCCCAACGTAGTAAACAACCCCCCGCCATCCAAAAATCAGCCAATAGCTGAAAAGCATTTAAGGCCAAGTCAAAAACCTCAAAACAGCCCCCGAACGCTGGCATCCCGGAGATGCAGAATATGGAAACTAAAAGCTCCTTTCATTCGTCTGCTGAAATAGCCCGTGAATCCTCAGGGCCCGGCTCTCAGTTATTGTGTTTTTGCTAATTAATTATGCCGATTGAGTGCTGCAGCGCCTTCACCGGACCTCAGTGGATCTGGATAAGTCACAGGACGGAGCAGGGTTCTGCATGTGCTCCTCAGTAAGGCGGTGTCACTCTGACGCATGCATCCCTTCCCAATTAAGCGAGACCCCCTCACATCATCCTCTGTGTTTTCTTCTCTGTGGCAAACTCATGTTGCTTGCTTCCCTGTCATTCTGAAATATGCAGAGGAAGCTTCCTGAAGGGACATCTCGTGGAAAAAGTGACAGTGTCTCCTGACAGTTCTTTAAGGTCTCATTTTCGGCATTCTTGTGGCCACTGGCTAACCGTAAGATCACTGCTTTCTGTCTCTCCGTCTGTCTCCAGGGCAGGGAGAGGCCCACAATACATGGCACCCTGCGACATATACCACTGGCTGTTTACAGACGTCAGCCGTATGCATGTGTCGCTTTATGATGGGGGAAACAACCAGGAGGTGTTATACGGAGCGGCAGGCGTCTGCTAATATCTCCTGTTTGTTTGCGCTCAAGGTGAACCCAGTGCCCTTTCTCAGCTCCTCCTTTCCCCGAGTCCAAAATGAGCTTCAGTAGAAGATACAGATGGTTACTTAATGTTTGTTGAATGTAACCAAGCTGTCTGCCGCTGGTTTGGAGCAGCCTGCCAGGAGCAAAAAGAAAGCCTCTCAATTTCAGCCTTTAAATATCTGAGGGTGGCCATGTTCATTTGAAAAGCTAATATTTACTGCACCCACCTGTATGAGGTAAGAAACCGTGTCTGCGCACAGTCGTGAATATTAATACGCAAACGCACGCGGGGCAGGAATTTTAACCTCTGAGAGGGCGGGCGGGCGGACAGAGGGGTGAGAAAGAGGGTATTCACCTCTCGCCAGAGGTTTGCAGTGTTCCTAAGGATGAACCTCAGATCATCAAAACTCACTCCTCACTTTTTCAAATCGTGTTTTTGACCCGTCTGACGTGTCCTTTTGTTTCGCTACCTGCTGAGATCATTTGATTGTAACTAAAGAATCAAAAAGGTGCAGAGTTGTTTAATCTATCAGTCAGCTAAGAGGGGGAAAAAATGGAATAACTGATAAATTAGCGAGCACAAAAAAAATGTCCAATGCGAGGCTCTGCTTTCACAGAAGGTCAAGTCCACCGTACATGAGTCACAGGGCGGCGTGTGGACAGAGCTGACTGAATAAAGAGTGCATGTCTGTCAATGCGAACGGGCGAGAGCTTTGAAATTATACTCTCTTTGGTGGAGGCATAGAAAAGTTGGACAAGACGTCAACAGCAGTCTGGGGAAAACTCCACCGCAAATGACAGACACGAGATTAACATAAAACATATCTTAAAATACAGGCTGCGTTTACAAGATACTGTGGGTTTTTTGGGAGATATTATCTATTAAATCTAGATATATGACTACAAACTACCGCATGCAGCCGGCCGGTCAGGGTTCCAGGCTTCTGTGCAGCAGCGGCGGCGGCGGCGGCCGGCCCGACCTCGCCAGAAATGTGACAGCGCCGACTGACTTTTTAAGCAGGTTGAAATGACTAATGTTTACGCAGGTGACCTCTTGCGGTCGAGTGAATAAGTGCGTGTAAAAATCGCTGAACTTTTCACAAAGGCGGCGGTGTCGTCACTGCTGCCGCTTTTAGATAGGGCGGGAATCGTCACCGTGGCAACCGGGAAAATGGAGGAGAAGGTCGTTGCAGATGGCGTCTATTTTCACCCAAACCACGATCTTTTCCTAACCCTAACCGAGTAGTGGTTGGTGTGTAAGCCTAACCAACTAGCAACAGAAAATTTAAATTATAATATTAAAAAAAAAAAAAGAATCCCTCTGTCTTGGGTTAAAGTCCTGGGATTGACTTGTGCCACCGTCACACCCTAACCCTCCTCTGCAGGCGGACTTTGTCGCTCTTTATACCACCTCATGTGCAAACACAAGCCGTCGACCTGTTCTGTTGTTAAGGTGTGAGGACGTGCTGGCAGGGATACAAACCCTATGTGAGCAGCCAAATGTACCGGCGCCAGTGTGAAAGTGCTGATAACGCAAAATATCCCAGTTATTACATATTTATTATTGCATAACTATTATTGGCGCAATAAATGTAAGCAGCATTTAATGTTGTCAAGGAGGAGCTCATTATCACTACTTTATATATGTTTGTTGGTTGAAAGTGTGCTTATAATAACAATGCATGTGTGTGTATCTGTGTTCCTTGAAAATTAAACTCTACATCTCAAGGATCCTCAAGGATGAGCAATAAATCTAAAGTCAATGCAGCAACTTTTATGAGATATTTTGCATGTAAAGAAGCATGCATGTATGACTTTAAATTATTTTTTAAATGACCCTCACACACCCAAGTCACTCTGAACAGGACATAAACACAATTCAAATTGTCATAAACTCTGCGTACTTTGTTCCTGAAACGCCCCCACGGAAATCAAAGTTACTCACGCCATTAAAACACACTGTAGCACAATAACAATAATGTTGTTGTTTTTTCCGGGCATCTTTTAAAGTTCCCTAACTGGGGGCAAAACCTTTTTCCTTTTTTTTTTCAACAGAAACTCACAGAAGTGAATAATTAAACGTTTCCTTCTTCCCTCAAGGATTCTAACTAAAGAGGCCTTTAAAAGCCTTGTTTACCTTTCTCTGGCTGCTCTGTGCGGATGCCCGGCCTGTCAGAGACGGCTCACAAGGCACGCTGTCCTGCGCCCAGCAGGGAGGCTCTCTCCGGACGAACAAAAAGACATCCCAAATAGCCTTTCAGCGGGGCTTGTCCAGAGCACGCTGCCTCACAAAACTCCCACAAACATCTCTGCACACGCGCTCACCTCTACTTACAAACCTCACACATAATTGTTTGCTAAAATTCGCCTGAATGATAATTTCTTTTTTTTTCCCGCCTCCATTTAGCTGTCAACACTCTAACTGGATGGTTCTCAGCGCAAACATCTCATCTTACGAAGGCCACACCGTTGTTTCACACCAGTATGGGAACATATTTGCTGCTTAAAGAGATTAATTGTTCATTGAGATAAACGTGCGCGAATTACTGAATCAGTTCTCTGTGAGAAATCTGGATTTTTTTTACACCTCTCTTCCCTCTTCCTTTATCTGCCTGACAAAAAGCTTTGTTACAGCTGAAGGCCACACAACAAACACAGGATGTTCCCATCAGCGCAAAAAAAACCAAAACGGTTTGACTAAAGACTTCATATTTCACAGAGGATACCTGATGATTTTCAAAATGAAAGATGAGCTGACCTCCTTCACAGCCATACTATGCTGATAAAATAGGAAATGAAAACCTCTGCGGTCATAAATCACACTGGACGCATGTGATTATGCACCTATTACACGCTCATATTACAAATGCAGTGATGTACTGTCTAAGCAACACTAATGTCTCTGCTTCTTTTATGTGTGCCAGTGCAGCGCTGAGTGCAGCATAATGTGATCATGTAACGATCAGCTACATTTACAGCTACGGTTGCATGTATGTAAGCTCCCGCCGCTCTTACGTCTTCAGTCTGGACTGTAAATTTTGAAAGATAACTGTACGGCTGCACCATTTGTCCTCATTTACTGACACGAGGAAAAAAACTAATAAGTCTATCAGCGCTGTAAGTATGTGGGTCAGTTTGGGTGGGTGGGTCGAACGGCCCGGTGGTCCGTGGACGCCAACCGCACACTCGTCTAATCTGAATTAACCCAATTTCTGGTTTTGACCCTTAAGCTCTTAAGCGCCTAAATGCTCTGAAATCTCAGGGCGGAAGCAACAAGTCAACAATATTCAGGAGACCCTCCAGTGTGGAAGATGTCCCCCTCCCTTTGCTCCTCCTTTCAAAACTCTGGCTGCGCTCCCACCGTGTCCAACTCTCCGCCGCTGGATTAAGACGGCGCTCAGTCCGTTTCTGTAAGCGCTCCTCTAAGGCCCGTCCAATTGTTGTGCAGCAGCGATAACAGGATTTGTATGAGAGAAGTGTCTATACATTGTTGTTGTTGTCCTTCAGCTGCGAAGATTTGTTTTCATGTCCTCCACAAGGACAAACACACTCTGAAGGAGCATATACAGACCGTATAGCCACTCATTTATTTTTCCCTTTATGCATGATTGTGGGTTGGGTCTGAGAGCAACACAACGCGGCGTAGACAAGGTTGGAAAATATTAATCATTAAATCACAGATCATGGTAGGGCTGTATTTTACAAATTTCCTAATAATTTCCACGAAATGTCCTGAAAAGAATTACTAATTTTGTAGTAATTACAGAGAAGAGGAGAGGCTCTGATTAGTTCATTCATATTAATTGCTAGAATAATGCAGATTGTTTTGGGTGCAGTGACAGCAGGCCTGCATGCAAAATGTGAAATTTGTCTACAGACCAGCATACAATTCAAGAATTCTTAATGAATATAGGGAATAAACATTTTCTTGGATTTTGGCTGAGCCCTCTTCTTCAAGGACATTCATATTTTTCCTCTAATTAACACCAAAATACTTAACTCTTTCCACGAAACGCAAACGATCAGGAAGCGAATCTGACGTTTATTAAAACAAAGCGTTATCCGGACGGATGTGGATGATTTATTAAATGTGTTTTAAATTAAGCGCAATTTAATAGAAGATGAAAAATGATCCCGAGCTTGGAAACAGTAGCTGACAAAACAATATAAGCTGCCAAGACTCAAAATCTAAATTAGTTCAGGTTTGCCTTTGAAGCAGAAACCAACCACAACCCTTAACCAGCTGACAACAAAAGAAACCGCTGCTGGGGAGACTAAAGTTCAACCAAAACCCTCGTTTTTTTTTTTTGGCTTTTTAGTCAAATGTAGCCAATCAGCGTCAATGACAGATAGAATGATGTTATAGAAAACCAGGATAAACATTAAACCTGCAAG
Source organism: Stegastes partitus (assembly GCF_000690725.1). Classification (NCBI taxonomy): domain Eukaryota; kingdom Metazoa; phylum Chordata; class Actinopteri; family Pomacentridae; genus Stegastes; species Stegastes partitus. The sequence goes on from NW_007579986.1 coordinate 48,305, forward strand.
AAAAAAACAACGCGTGGCCACTTTTGGATAGAAACAAGTTGTAAACACACCACTGACTGATTAGTCACCTCAGGCGTCCTCCACACTGTTATGAATAGTTTTTCTAGATGGATAACTTCCTCCTCCTTTAAAAGAAAATTTTAAAAAATCCACACAACCATCATTCTCAAAATTATCTCCGTGCACTTTGAAAACACAAAAACAACTACAAATGCTGTTAAAAACAGAAGCAGCAGCATGCCAGGTCAGTGTGCGTCAACAATATGTCAAATACCAGAGAAGAACATTCTGTCATTTTGTCAATTCTGCAGACACGGACGTGGAGGCCGGTGAAGCCATGCAGCACATACCAAGTTTAATTGAAAAAAACTGGTACACATAACCACTGTTTTTGTTGTTGTTGTGTCAGGCACATGCTCATTACACAAAGCCACAATGAGCATACGTGAACTGAGGTGTGATATTAAACTCTGCACATCACACACTGCATTTTTTCTCTTTTTTTTAAGAGAGAGAGACTTAAAACACAGTCTGATAACAGGCCAAACATCCAAGCTGGTGTGCAAAAGGTTTGCGATGAACTGGGACCATTAACAACATTATTTTTGCTACCTGATGAATTTAAAGGTAAATATTCTCCTTTAACATCTAATTTGGTCTCCAACAACCTGCTCCGATGAAATATCTGTATCTCTTTAGCTAAATGCTCTGCTGTGTCCACCGATTAATCACCGTAATTCATCCTTAAAAGTGTGGCGCTGGGGCAGGTAGTGTACTTTTAGAGCTCTTCACTGAAAATTGCTGCTTCAGGTGAAAGCGACACCGACATGAGCAATGAGACTGAAGCAAAACAGCAAAGTTATGAGCCAGAAAAGCAAAAAAAAAAAAAAAAAAAAAAGGATGAGCTGAAAGATGCTGAAACGCTCCATAGGGCGGAGAAAAAACTGCAGAGTCAAGTGTCTGTGGTTTTGTCACTACAAAATGCCCTCCTCTCACATCACACACAGTCATTTGTCCCAATGTGGCTGGAGGAATATTGATTGTAGTAACTTTAACTTAATGAATTAATAATCCCCCCTCGCATGGAAGGGCTTCACAAACTTGGAAATAAGGCCGTGAACACCTCTGTCCGCTCCTTAAGTTGTATAAAAGCAGATAACAAAAAGAAAAGTGAGGTGTTAATAACCATTACTGGTGACAGTTTCTCCTACATTCAGTTTCATTAAATCCTCTTTAGTCCTCGAGGCATTAATTTGAATTAATCAAATCTCTATCCCCGTGATCCTCAGGAAGAAAACAGGCTTTGTATCCCCCCACCCTCACCCCTTCGTTTTTCCACTGCTCTCTAATCACATATTTTTCACACTGATACTGCACAGTGAACAAAGCTGCAGCTCCACGGCCATGCTAACCATCTCATCTCAGTATGTAGCGCTCAGGTGCCTGTTTCTGTTTCCCTCCCAGACCTCAGCGGGTGAGAGCTCATCAGAATTCAGCAGGCTTACCTGCTGCCTGTTTCTCTTCACGCATTAGTTTTCAGTGTGGCACCGAGGCAGGGAGACACAGAGCGAGGAGCAGGCAGGTAGGCACATGCAGTTCTAATGGAAGCCACAGCCTTCCTGTTGACATTTGTCTGCTCCTCACTGTCGACACGCACTCAGCTGGTTAACAGAGAGATGTAAATAAGGAAGCGTGTTTGCTTCTTCATCCGCCACATATAGCACAAAGCGACAGCTGACGAGGTCTACGGGCGCGCGGGGAAATCTCGAGCAGATTAATATCTTCTATCAGGCAGTGATTCTGTGTCACGTAATGGGGTTAATTACAAACGATCCAATGGATTCCAGTGACTGAGGCCAAGTCATTCACGTTTGAGGCGGTTTACAGCAGCTCTGATTCACGCAGTCCTCACTCATGATGCACTGTCTGTTATTCTCGCCACAAATAAAGATATTCAAACAACATCCCCATGATAAAATTACAAAAAAAAGGATAAATACACGCAGCACAAGCAGCTCAAACTTATCCGCACACGGTGGCAGATATAAAAAAAATGATTTGCAGTTCTCAGGTGTAATCATCACAAATTAATTTTCAGTCGGTGCTACAATGCCACAGGGTGCCCAGCTGACACAAAACACATTTTCTCCCGTCATGCCTACTAAGCCAATGAAATGAGTATTTTAAAATGTTTCATTTGCTCATCACTGTGGCATAATCCATTTCTATTTAAATGAAAGCAGTTTGCTCCACCGCGGCGACGCAGCCCTTCAGCGTGCCTCTGAACATGCATCCACATACATTCAATCGAGCCTTTACATTTGGTGCAAAATGCGTCACTGTCCCACGTCTACCTAAATATCCCCTCTTCTGGCCAGTATGGCGGCTGACCACAGCAGCAGGAAGGAAACGATTACTCTGCGGTGGTGAATTAATAAACGGCAACAACAGGTCAGAATTGCATTGGATGCTCTGGCTTCTCACAAGCATGACAGATTACAGCAGAGTATGACTGTTTACTATATAGTAAAAAAAAAAAGATTAAATGTCACTGCAACACATCTGAACAGGGAATCCCCAAAGACCTGTGGATGCACACCGACTCCAAACCACGTATTTATTCAAATATACAGCATGTAAATACTCAATATTTGTCCAGCAAAAAAAGAAAATATTTAAAGATTTCCATCAGACATGTTTGCAGACTGATAAAAATGAATAGATATTTGTGTATGGGGACCGCTCCGGAGCCGCTAGAGGAGGTTGCGGAGAGAAGGATGCTGCACAAGCTGTTCAGCATAATGGACAACACTACACACCCCCTACACAACCTGCTGCTCTGACAACGCAGCGTCTTCAGTAGGAAGGAGGAACATTACAGGAGGTCACTCCTGCAAACCGCAACACATATTTACAACTCGCTGCATTGAGAGATAATATTCCTTCTCTCAGTGATAATACACATTCTGCACATCTACAGTAATTTTTGCACAATTATAGGAACATCTTAATCTAACTTATCTAAGTCTATGTCACTTTTATTTTGATTTTTTTTTTATCTAGCATAGTAGTTATTGTATACACTCTGAAAAAACAACCATAAAAAGGCCAGTCTTTTTGAGTTCAGACCACTTTTAATTAAATTATGTTCAGCCAATAAACAACTCCGCTTTTCTTCTACAATCAAAGGTATTTTTAATTACAATCTTAACTATTTGAAATTGTCCACACATGTTAAGGTAAATCCTGAACTCAAAGTGAACGAAAATTAAGTTATCGAGCCAATTTAATTGAGTTACCTCGACTTGAAGTCATCTAATGCAGATACTTTTTATTTTGTTTAAATTAAACACAACGAATACCAACATTACTGTGTCAACTCAACCCGTCAAAATAATGTTTGAAACTTTCATGTTTGTCTAAATCAGTAAAGAAGATTTTTTTTTCTTGCATTCATGCATTAAATTAACAGGTTTCTTAAATTACTTTTCAGAGCGTATGAACATATTTTGCAATTCTTTGTCACTTGTGTAAATTGTTGTGAACTGCACTTGCAGCACTGTAACGTCTCCTTGATAACTGGATGAACAGAGTACACAATGTCTCAGTAAACATTGTAATTCTTAACATTATATCTACAAAGACAGAACGCTTGTTTATTTCAAAAGTTGAACTGTTTGACACCAGATTTTTTTTCCAATTTCCACATCACAAGGTGTAAATTTCATACTGCATCCACACTATTTTCCAAACTTGTTAAGTTACAAATCACAGGCACGAGTGTGAAGTCTCATAACCAGGATAACTAATCGTACTAATCCACGTGAGGGACGTCAAACATTATATACAGTCCTGTGTTCTTCCTGCTGCACATTCAATCGGCTGCAATTACAGCCTTTACATTTTAATCTGCTGGTGCTAAAAGCGTGTCCCTTGCCACCGGAGCTATAAACGGCAGATTAAAAAGAAGAAAAAAAGAAAAATAATAAACACAGAGATGATTCAAGAAGACTTGCAGAGTCATGTGCTATGCTGTCCTGTCCTGTCCTGTGCACATCAAACGCCTGCCGGCTCCCCCACGCTGCTACTTCACCAACAGAGGACTCCTCTGAGTCCCCGTCACAAAGCACACAGTCAGCACAGTCAGTGACAGACACACAGCCAGCCTACGGGGACACAACCGACACACACACACACACGGCTAACACCAGCTCGCACACTAATGTACAGCAAACTGGTGTGGCAACTCTACGTGCTGGTGTATCTGTCTGCCTCTCACACACCTCAGTGCCTAGAGCCTATTGACAGGTGGGTACCAGCTCATACTGCGGTGGTGCAGTGTGGGTCCGCCGTTAGCTGCTCCTCATGGCTGCGTCTGTTGCTTTATGTTGAGTTGTGCAGCTTGTTCCTTACGTCTCATCCTTTAATCTGCCAACCATGAGGTATTACACTGTAGCTGGGAAGGCTGAGCCATAGGTGTAGGTCCCAGCAGGGTTAACCTGGATCAATACCGCATGCACACCACTCAACATTACGCAAGCCCTCAAACTGTTTGCCTGCCTGCTTTCCTCTCTCTGCCTGCCTGCCTGTCTGCCGGTTGTCTACAGTCTGTCTCTCATCGTCCTTCCCTCCCCTGTGGAAGCTTTACTTGTTCACACACACATGAACGCACAACCTCCTCTTCTTTCCCCTCCCCCTGTCTTGCGGGGAAGTTCCTAACAGGGAGGGAAAATACGCACAGCAACTAGCGGGAGGTGAGTGAGGATTCATCCTCGGAGAAACAGAAACGCTGGCGAGTCAATATGGTCAATGAGCAACATATTTCAAAACAGCCCTGCCAGTCACAGCTGCTGTCGCTGAGGAGTCGCTGCTCTGCAAACAGCGGCGCGACGGAGCTTTTGGACACAGTGGAACACACAGAACGTGACTCCAACACAGAGTCGGGAAGCAGAGCCCCGGCATGAATCACTTTCATTTAAGTTCTCCCGGTCGGTGCGTTTGTTTTAACATGTAAACTTTATTTTTGTACATTTTGGAAAATTAAAGATTTTTACTGGATGCTGTGTGCAACAGTTGTTCCAGCCTGCATGTGTCGTGTTTTTAAGCTGAATTCTGCAGAAAAATTGGATGAATTAAAATAAATGCCTGAATTTTCATTCAGCAGCATTTATTAAAATATTTATTTAACTAAGCAACTAATCAGAAAAAATATTTAAAGATGAAACAAATCAGCTGACAATGAATTTCCAAAAGTTTTGCTAATTGAAAATTAGCAGACAAAATAATCTGATGGTGAAATAAAGTTGCATGAGTTGCACCTCTGAATTATTAGTATTATTAATCCCTCTGCTCTTTTAATTAGACTCCCAACGACAACAGAAATGAACCAACAATCAGCAACTATTAATTTATTATTCTGATTCCACTCACCAGGCAATTTAAACAGGTCCAAAAACTGACCCCTATTAAAAAATAAACCTGCAAGTGAAGGAAAAAGAAGTTGGTAGGAATTAACGAAATCAATTTCAGTCAATTTTATATGAGTGAGTGAAGTGTTGTGAAGTAAATAAAGTGCAGTAACTACGATAAGCCATGAAGAGATTAAGAAGACGGCGGGATTATGTATAAGAGACGCACTTATGTGGGGTAGAGGGGGGGGGGATAATGCAAACAGGTTTAAGGCTAAAATGACATCTATAGGTAGTTGTGGGCAGAAGACAGGCCGGGTTTTATTTGTCGTCTGCAGAGGGTGAGTGTGGAAGGGCGCCAAAGTGAGGCTGGGAAAAAAAAATACAACTCATCGCCGCCTCTGGTGTCCTCGCTGTCGTCTGTAAAAGAGCCGTTTTTAATGGTTTTGGACGTCCGGCTCTACAATGGGTGGAGTCAAATGGATAAGAGCCTCCAATACATTAATTACATTATAGTGCTCCTCCCAAAACCTTAGATCATCTCGTGTCACGTGACTCGCAAGTGGCTGAAGTGGCATTATCCCTGTCAGACTTTAATCCCGAGGCTAAAATGGCTCCAAATCCTGACCTACTCTGTGAAATGAGGCAGTGGGCTGCAGGAAGTGGATTGGAGACGGATGGGAGCTATATGTGTGTGTGTGTGTTTGAATGAGCTTTGGGGAAAGGAAGCTGTTGATCTGGATGTTCGCTGCAGTTGGGAGGGTGGCCTGCGTGCCGCGCGGGAATGCAACATGTAGACAAATTCAATTATCGGAGTCGCGCTAAGGGATGTCAGTCCTGATCAATGCGCAATAAATACTTGAGCAAATATCCCGAGTTGACATCGATATCTCAAGTTAGGAGCCTGATCTCCCTAGAAGAAAACAGCAGGTGGAAATGCCTGTTGTGTGGACAGCATTTAAAGTGAAACAGAGAAGGCAAGAGAGAATTATTGGCGATTGTGGAAAAAAAAAAAAAAAAAGCCTGAGGGAAAGGTTTGTTGTTGCAGCCCCTTATATATGTGACTAGAAGGCGCTCAGTCGAGCCCCAACGTCTGCCAAGAAGCAGCATTTCTTGTACTTGCAAAAGTCTACTTGCAGCCCGCATAACGGTTTATGTTTGTTTACTGCTGGTCTTCCAGGTTTGATTATGTAACAAACTGCTACAGAATGCGAATGCAACAACACACACAAAAACAAAATACGGAACGTGTCGGGGTGGAAATCTCAAATCCTTGTTGCTACACCGAAACTTTACAACAAAACCGAAGTAAACAAAAAAAAAAAAGAAAAACAGCAACAACCCCCCTATTGAATGTGCACGTTGCTCAGCGCTACCTGAGCTGCAATCAGAAGATCAATAACAATGAGAGCAGGTCTCTGATTTGCCAGACAGGGTTCAGTCCACTAATTTAACAACTATTTCTAGCCCACTCAAGCTTACGACACTCCTCCACAGAAAGACCAAAACAAATCTGCAAGCATTTACATGCCGGCTGCTTTCATCATTCCTGGAAGAAAACATACGAGGCTGGTTCCCCTCTTTAACAAACAGCCTGTCCAAGGTGAAGGGGTTATTAGGAAAAACCAGGCTGCCTAGTCTTTAAGGCTGCTCTGTGCGACGCTGACTCAAAGCGAAGGCCCGGCGGATCCGAGCATGTCACAAACACAAACACAGTAATAAGATCAGTCGTCATAATCAGACCTCCTTGAGGGTAACATCTGCATTTTGTAAAGAAAAAAAAAAAAGTGGCCGGTGTTACGAAGAGCAAATCGGATCTGTGTTTTGTCTGGTGGCATTTCTGTTAGCTGCACTGATGTTTGATCAAATCAGAGCCCATCTGTGTGTGTGTGTGTGTGTGTGTGTGTGTGTGAGAGCGAGGGAGAGGGAGCACCTGGCTTGTGAGTCTTGTGCTTGGAGTGCAGGGATTCACCAGCTTTGATTTGTGTGCAGTGGAAACAGCAATACTGTAAATGCTCCACGAATGCTCGGAGTGGGCGTGCATGCATCAAAGAGTGCAACAATTACAGCTGACAAAAGGGAGAACAAACACGAGTCCTGTCGAATTAGACTTTTTCTTCCAGTGTGGCGTATCTGGTGTATCATCTTCAGCGGCTCCACATCTCCACCGCTGTCTCCTTGACATCAAACTGGCCTTTGAAGCTTGTCATTCTATATCTCTCTAATTTATTGTCCCGCAACGTCGAACGGGGCCGGAAACCGGGCCGCCTGGAGTCACTCCTTGCACCACTTAAAACAAAACCATCTCTGAAATGAACTATTGCTTCCCACTTGGGGAAAAAGGCAGAAACACAGAGGCACAGTCAGCACACACACACTCACATACACACACACACACACACTCATATGCAATGACATGGACATATGCACACAGAGACATCCACTGTTGTTGAAGAATCCGAATGGCGGTAACCACAACTCTACTAAGAATAAACCGCCTGTCTCTGTTACACTATCTGATAGGGCGGCTCACATTCAGCTTACAGTACATAACATACAGTTGTACGCTATTTACACCCGCTCATGCTAACACATAGCGGGGGCTTCATTCTGCGCTGCCACTCCGTGCCAGGGGAGCGAGGCGGCGAGAGACAATGCACGCAATCTAGGTGGTACGCTGACACAAAACATGCACATGTGAGGGAGGGAGGGAGGGAAGACAGGCGCCGAATGCTGCAGTGGAACGGGAGTGTGACAGTCCCCGGAGCCAGGAGGTGAACTGCAGCTGCATCTTGTGGAATTCACCAATAATAGAAATGAAAATCACCTGAGCAAGAGGCAGAATGAGCGTACTGGGCGTGGGGAGGAGGAGGAGGAGGAGGAGGAAGGAGGGGAATAAAGCAGTTTCGGCCATCCTGTTCTTAAAGGCAAAGACCCTGTTAACTTTTGCAACCCCACCCCCCCGACTAGAACACACGCATGGCTGCCTCAGCATCAAATATTTACTAACCCGGTGAGCCGAGGATGCCCGCATTTTTTTGCCTTCGGGTTCTTGAACAGTGCTCCGCTACGGGACACGCGCTTCGATTTTAATTGGATTTGTGTCAGCGCGTGCTTCATTTAACCTGACAGCGACAGGCAATTCATCAATCAGTGTCATAATGTTGCTTGCATGCGTGAGGCAGAGGTGCTGCATTGCTGGCACGGAAACCGGCATGTTGTGCAGCCGCTTACGACGGACGGAGGGCGAGCCGGAAGAAAATCAAGATTTCCGTGCGTCCGATCAATCGATGGGCCGGTAGCCTAGCAACTTAGGTTTGATCAGTTTCGCATGTGCTCCGTTACTCGTGGAGTCAATTTAAAATATGGGAACATAACTGACATTGTGTACAGTATGGCCGCGCTACTGCAGCAGCTACTGCACCCATGGGAACCCCCGAGCATAGACTGTTTAGTGAGACACACACAGATTGAACATAAAATATTCTGCCTCTCCAGGGAAATATTAGCCAAGGGTCAGCAAGACAACAACTATTTACAAACACTTTTTTTTTTTTTTTTTTTTACATGCTGCTCACGGCTCTGTTCGAGCAGCTCTGCAGCAGCTGTATGAGAATGCACTCCTCTCCCTGCAACCTGATGTTAGGTGTGATACAATCAAAGGGACTCTCAGAGGGTCCCCTACTAGAGTCTGTTCTTCTTTTTCTCTCTGTCATTCCACTGTTTTCTCGCCATCGCTGTACTTCCTCATACATGCTCTGTTGTTTTCTCCCCGAGCGAGCGACTGGGTATTGGCATGTGCTGGGTCACTTGGCAGGGAGGCAGATGGAGTCGTCCTGCTCTCTCCCACCTGCCTGGCCCACATTTCCCAACTCATCTCTGGGCTCAGCAAATCAGAGTCGGGATCAAGCACAGCTGTGTAAAATAACAGGCTTTACGGCATATCAAAAATGACCAAATATAAAACAGAACTTCTGCTGAAGCTGAAGGAGATCCTGCAGATGTTTCCACAGCTCAGAAAAGAAGGGATGACAGAAGTTTTTTTGTTTTTTAAATGACAATCAAATCAAAAAGAGAGCAATCACTTTTCCACGTCACAAAAGTTTGACACTGAGGCCTAGATGTCTGTACTGCCGCTTAGCTTAGCTTAGCATAACGACTGGAAACCCACATGCTGCAGATCAGCGATCCCAAACAGCTATCTCAACGCCACATCAGGCCTCGCATATTCAGAATTTATTGATGCAAATTAACTATTTGTTTTTTCCATTTTCATTTTCAAACAAGACTCCAAATAAAATCTGAGCAAACAGACGATCTGAGCTGCTCCGGTCACATGTTTTTCTCACTGTGGGCTCATTTTCACTGCAACATAAAGAATCATGCTGCTATTAAAACAAGACAACCACAACTACTAGTAGAGTGGATCGGTTTTGTGGAGTGTTATGACACAGTTATAATAAGAGAAATATATAAGAAAAAGAAAAAAAAAGTTAATTTTTTGATTGCTTTATATTGCGTAGATTGAAAGAAAAAAAAACTGTAATCGGCATGTACAGCATTTTTTTCTAAGTGCTCACAGATGACAGCGATACTTGAAGAAAACCTACATACCATAGATATTTTGCTACTTAACATTTTGAATCTGTTTCCATACTTGTCTCCTATCTGTTTTGAGTAAACACAGCCTGCAATTCAGCCCAGTTCAGACGAGAAGTCCCCTGAATTTTTCTCCCATGACTGTTGGTTGCAGCTGAGTCAATAATAGCTTCACAGTTGCAGCAAGGAGGGCAGAATTTTTTTAATTTTTTTTAAAAAAAACCCGGGTAAAACCAAAAATTTAATTTTATTTTTTTGCTAATTTTAAAATGAGACATGTTGAATATAGTGATTTTGATGAAATAGCACAATTTCAGGTGTCCGGATAGAACGGCACATCACAGATAGCAGTCGAAGGCCGGGTTGAAAATTGGTTTCACAGCTTCTGGCTCCGATAAACAGCGCCACTTTGGTGATTTCATAAAGACGACACGCCTTTTCAAACCCCCCCGCCGGCAGGTTTTGGGGTTCAGAGGGTTAACGTGACAACTTCTTGCAAACTTAAGGCTTCGGTTCTCGAGGAAAGAATCTAAAAATGGTCTAATCCTCCTAAACATTCAAAGCACTATGATATTATAGGTATGAAGGAGATTAGAGGGAAGAATGAGTGGCTCCGCTTTAATGCGTTAACAGCTGAAATGTGATTCTAGAGATTCCTCCTGCTCGGTGTATGTGTTGGGATATTTTTAATAGGTTATATTTTAATGTCAAGCCACCGGTTAGTGGAGGTGGCTGGGTTTAAGTAGAAGAGGTTGCCTTGTATTCAACAACAGTAAAACCCATTAAGCGGGGGACAAATTGAGATGATAGGTCAGCAGCCAGAAAACCTACCGAACCACTCACAGCCTTGTAAGAGATGAAACCAAAGAGCCTCACACAGGCAGCCAGAGAGGCTCGCCGAGGGGGGAAGAAATGCTGCCCTCTATCAGCAGTGCAGGAGCAGAAACACACACCGAGAGGGAAAAGCATAAGCATGCATGTAGGACATGCTCATCTCTGACTCGGAAGTCCTCCCTGTGTCTTCCTCTTCCGTCAGAGATGGTGCGAAACAGAGGAAGCACAATGGCCAGACTGTGCTCCAGGTTGTGTCGGAGTCTCAGCTGCGTGCCGGCCTACTGTAGATGTCTTGTTCTGCCGGCGGTGGCGGCGGCGGCGGCAGCGGTGGGGTTTCCAGCTTCCGTCGCATACATATGGAAAAGGGTGGAAATGATGGCAGCGAGTGGGTTCATGAATAAGAAAAGGTCACAAAAGGGCTGCGGCTGTGACATAGATGGACAGCCCATTCAGCAGTTTTCAGTGCTGCACTTGTGGAAAGAAAATGAGCACTTGAAGGTTTTCGGTGAAGCAACAGCTTTACACAGGCGTTTCTTTTTTTTATTTTTTTTATTGAGGCACCTTACTGGGCTATGTCATATAAAATCAGCACTCTGACCACTGCGCCGCCCATAGCGTGAGCCACCGACACACGGCCGGACTGCAGCCTGGGGCTCGCAGCTATAACCGGCAGGCAGCGTCCACCCTCGGGGGGGAAATGGAGGGGAAATTACAGGATCCTCACACAGACAGCAGTTCATGACAAACTTGAAGCTGTAATCATGTAATTTTGACAGCGATATGAAAAGATGCTGCGACGATCACTCTCGGGGTGAATCTCAGGGTGTCGGCAGTGAACTTTTTTTTTTTTTTTTTGCAGCTCACGAGGTGTTCTGTGCACTGGAGCACTTTGGGTTTATTTCCCTGAAAGCCTTCATCGTTCGAGCTCTCTTTCTTTAACTACGCAAAACACTCAAAACTGGTTCCCATGGCAACGGGGAGAATCTAACCTGGAACAGTTGGAACTGAATACAGCGCGACCTGTAAACACACATGGACACGCGCGTTCCACGAGCACAATGGCACAGTTTTGCTCCCACATCGAGATGCTGTAAATGTCAGAAGACTATACTGTATCTATGCTTCGTCACCCAGAGCTGACAGCGAGAAAAAAAAAAAAACCTCGTAGATCAAAAGACGATCAAGAAGCTACAAGAGGGAGAAACGCTGTAAAAACAATGCGCGCGTGTTGTTTTTATATGACAACATATCTGCTCCTGAGAACAAATGGAAAGTTTTGAACTGTTTAAACAGATTCGGGCTCCATCGTAACGAAGGAGGACGAATCTGCAAATGGAGCAAAAACCTCTTAATGCATTAAAGGGCACTGTATTAACGGCAAAAGGTTTAATTTGTGGGGCAAACAAACAACGTTAAACATTCTAATATGAGATAATACTGACAAATAGCTGCTATTTAACTGATACAGCAGCTAAACTGGAGGCACTGCTTGTGTTTTCTGCCATAATGTAAAAGATTTATTTTATACGTATGAAGAAATGAGAGACATTTATAATAATAGTTTTTCAATATCTCATTTTTCTTCTGGGGAAGGATTCCTAATTTGAATACAGCAAGAGGCATCTCCACTTTAGCGATGTGATATGCTGTGTTGAGTTTGGCACACAGCTTGGCATTCTCACTTGCTCGGCTACCATTCTCCTGAAAGCTTGTGGGAAGAGGAGCTGCTTTTCGGGCAATGCAAGAGTCCCCGCATAGCTTGTGCTGCACGCTGTGCGATTTCAAACTTTTGTGCTCGCAATATGCGAAGGCGAACTTTGTATCGCCTGCACTGGCAGCAACACATTCTGCACAGTTTACTCAATGGATCTGGTTCTTCTCCTCGTAGTATCTCAGTCAGGAGAAATCCTGCTAAACCGCTCGGGTTGAAATACACATCTCTCTCTTTTTTTTTTCAGGAGCAGTTTCTGTTTGACCTGTCTCCTGTGTCTCCCCCCCACCTCCGCCTTGTCCACATTGTGTTGTGGCTTGTCGGCTGTGGGTACAGCACTTTTTGATAGGAGCAATGTACACAGTAGATTTCATCACTGCCCACGTTACCAAATGTTATCAGGAGCTGTCCAATACTAGCTGCTGGAGATAGTTTGCCCATAGTGTCCTGCTTGCCTATGGCTATATCCCTGACTGCTGTTCCTAAAGTGAATACAGGTGTGTTTTTCTGTTTACTTTGCAGTGTAGAAAACGTGGAGAGGAGGGGAAAAAAAAACCACCTTAAATAAAACTGACTGCTAAATGTGACCAATCAGTCACATTCCAGAGCCGAGCAGAAAGACATGCCGACTGAAAGGAGACAACGGTCATCTTGCATCTTGTTTCACACCTCTTTGTGGTTGTTTTGTCTGCTTGTAAGCATTTTGCATGTATTCAGGGTTGTTTTGTGCTTCATTGTAGTCATTTGTCATGCTTTTCATTTAGCATCTCTTCGTAGGAAGCGTTTGCTGTCATTTTGTGTCTCTTTTCTTTGCCTTTTTTTTGATAATTTTCTGTGCTTAAGTGGTTGTTTTGCCTCTCTTTGGGGTAGTTCTGTACAGAGGGGGCAACGGAGCATACCTGTTAGACCCACTAATCTATGATACCATTAAGGCGAACGTCTATCACCGTGTATTCGACAATCGCTTCCAAAGGGATCCAGTGGCAGCCCTCTGGCCCCGTCCCTACTTTAACGGTAAGGTAAGAGACTGGGAACCATCCAAACGGCGAAGGTCCGACAGAAGAGATTAAGGAGACCATTTGACCTGGGTGAAGCTTCCGGCTGACAGCATTCCCAGCTCGCGGCTCTAAGCCAGCGCCACAGAGCCGTCCTCTGCATATAACCATTTGGACCCCTGGCTCACTCCACGTCTCGCTCTGATTGGCTCCTTGGGAGTTTTCACCTGTTCAAAACCCATCAGAGCTCTAAAGTTGTACCAGGGTAGCAGTTTTATATGGTGATGATATGGGACAAGGACGGGGTCTGTCTGTGTGAGAAATGCCACCTGCTGTGCGCCTCAGCTGCCCACCCCTCCATGGACACCACACCCTTGTGTGCCCACTGGGAGAACCAGCACGCTGAGGGGCGAGAAACCCAAAACTTTACATCCGGCATGACGCCTCCAGCTGGGATTCACCACAGCTTTTCTCTCTCTCCAGTGCCATCCTGAAGCTGTGAGTGAACATGTCTACGTGTGCACATACACCCCTCCACCACCACCACCACCACCACCACCAGCACCAGCAGCCATTACATTCACATGCTGCTCATACAGGAGAAACAGGCTGAGCAACAGAGGGACACAGAGAAGGCAGCGCAGAGCAGCTGTTACAACTTCAAATTACTTCCCCAAAAAGAACTTGGGTATAAACTGCGTTACTCATAATCATGATTTATGATTCATTAAATATTCACATCCAGCAATTCATCAAACCCTGCTTAGCAAAACAGCGTCCTCAAACATCTGCTCCAAACTATGTCGTGCCTTCCTCTAGAGGATTAAGATGGTGGTGGTCACACTTTTCTTTGTACAAACAGAAAACGAGCTGTCTGATACATACCTGGCTGACAGGTGTGTCACTGAGCACAGGGCGTATTAGAAATGCAAATTTCCAGCCATGATAAATTCAGTGCTGACACTGAAAATGCAAGAATACAACTTTTTCTCTTATTCTTCTACGAACAGAAGCGAGTCGATGAGAATACATTATCAGGGACAAAATTCTCTTACAGACAGTTTGAAGAAAATTGGCTTCGCTAGCTCGCTACAAGGAGGCTTTATAGCTCTCATGTCTAATCAATGAGGGTTTATTTTGCCTCCACCATAAGCATCCTCTCCATTACTCTAATCATTTAATGATAAGAACTTGGGAGAGGTAATGCATAATGGCAAGATCACAAATAAAACACGGGAGAGAAAAATGTCCCCTTCATGTTCGATTTGGATGAAACTAATTGATCAGTAACTGCTGCTCTCGCTGCATCACTTGCCTCCAGGTGAAACCACTTCCAGACACTCTCAAGTCCAGTTTTATTCCTCTTTTATTTCCAGTATATTTTGATGCTTAGTCAGAGGCTAAGTCATCAAGTCAGAGGAGTCTGCCTCATTCCAGCCGCGCCTTCCACACCTCCTCACTACTGCTCCTCCTCAGAGTCATCTCGCTGATTATTTCAATCTTGGTTGTAATGAGTGTAATGCTGCAGCGACATATTAGTCATGCAACAGGTTGCAGTGGAATGTGAGTGACAGCGTACCGACTTGTGGATCTCTACAGATGCTGCTGTGATATACATGCAAGTGTCTGTTAAAAAAGGTGTTTCCGACTCTCAGGGAGCTTAAACAGCGATCCCACCGCTCTGATAGACACGCAATGAATTTACAATTCTCTCACATCTAATCTCGCTGCTCCCTTAAGCTATGTACTCTGTTGCACTCGCAAGTGTGTTATCACTTTAGGAAGAAAATATACTACTTCACTAGCATCAGTGGAGAAGCGCTGAAATTTAAATGCACCGGCCTGAACGTACTCAAAATAGAAGCCTTAGGCTAATTTATAACAAGTAAATAGTTATTTTTTCCATAAGTGATACTGAAGAACAATCTCGTTTTCCATTACTTTTACAACACGGGGTCTCAGTGAAAGATAATTTGGTATGAAACATTAAGCGTACTCTCTTTTTCCCCCTTCATGAGTCAATAGTGTGAGACAGAGCAAATGCAAGTTAAAAAAGACACCAGCAAAGCTCTTTAAGGTGGAAAATGAACATGGCTGGGAGACACCTCGGGCATCTGCTCCATAAAACAGATCCCACTGTGCGATCCCTTGTCATGGACAGGTGAGGGGAGGCGTGAGGAGTCAGGAGGAGGGTGCAGCGGATGTGGCTTTAGAGGAGAGCAGAGCAGTGCCTCCTGCTATCACGCCGGACAAAACCGGAGCCTGAATTGGAGAGCTTCCCCTTCACCCAGGATCAACTGGGGAGTATTAATGGATTCGGAGTGGATCAACTGATGGCTATCGTATTTCGCTGTTTTGACTCAGTGTGCACTGACAACCCAACACACACATCTGCATGGGCACCACTGTGGTGCAATGCAGATGTTTACACCCATGTCTTGGTGTGTTTCCTTTTCAAAAAAAAGAAAAAGAAAAAAAAAACCCCACAGATCATTTAATATCCACGTGAAGGGAACAAAGCAGTTCAACCTGCATTTACTGTAACACAGCCCAGTGGAGTGTCATACAAGTTTGTCACTTTTTTACTGAGGCACACTTTCACTTCAGGTTAAGGTGTAGAGAAATAATTAGAAGGAAGTCTGGTTTTGTCACTATCAAAAGTTGAACAAGTAAGTAAACAAACGTGCGCTGGCTTCAACCCTGTTTATTCCACAACAACACCATCTTCACGTGCTCCATATTGATAACCGACTATTGATCAGGCTCGCAGCGAGAGCTCACATTAGCCTGCTTTGTCCACACCCCCACCGCCTGCTTGATAGTCAGGCAACACTGCATATCATTTATGTAGCACCAATATCAATTAACACCGAGTCACACTCTGCTCCCCTGTGTGCTGCATGAGCAAAGACTCAGCTTTTCTTAACAAGGAAACTTAATAAGCTTGTGAAAAATATTGCATTCTTGATTTTGTTGTGTATAATAAATCCACCATTAAAAAACACACACACACACACACGAGCAAAAAAAATACAAGAAAGGTATTTTTTGTATTAACAAGCAAACTTAATTCTCTCAACAAAGTCATTTTAATTCTCACAATCAAATTAAAAGTATATATATTATACAGTCATAATAATCTAAATAATGCTGCTTATAATCATTCTACAGAAACTTGTTGATTTTCTCTACTATTTCATGAGCTCTGCAGTTTTGATTATTTCAGAAACAAACCATTCACATTTCAAACCAACAATTATTCTGTACATCACGGCCATGTGACTGCAATGAAATTACATATAATAGAAATATGATTTTAGGTTTAAGCTCAGCAGCATAATTAATTTGGAGCAACAATTCTCTCTGCAATGCAAATCATATTAAGTTGCCTACATTGTTAAAACACTGTGAAAGTGATCAAAACAATTGGTTTTAGCAGAAAAAAAGCTTTTTTAATTTTAACAAAAATCTCCTTTAAATGTGGCCAATATTGTACCACTTATTATTCAGCATTTACCAACACTAGAGGCTTTAAAAGTTCCAACAAACAAAATCAAGAAGCAACTTTAATTCTCCATAAAATTACTGATTACTTATCAAAACATAAAATGTATGGAGCAGAAATAATATTTAAATGATAATAAAGGCATCAGAACCACATCAATCCACACCTTTGTCCTTTCCAGATTATTCTGAATTTAAAAGGCCCAGTCCTTCACATAAAGTACTTTTTGGAAAGCAAACTATTACAACAAACACAACATCATAATCAGCCAGAATAATTTTTTTTTGGCCAGTAAAAACAGACATAATTTAAGCGTTAATCCAAATGCACCTATTAGCAGAAATAAGAGACATAAACAGACAACAGTCAACACAGCAGCTGAAACTACAGCAGACTCACAAAACCAAGAAATGCCAGCAGGCCTGAAGATGAGACAGAAAACTCACACAGCTTCCTAATGACAAAAGAAAAACTGGTGATTGGTTCACTGCTCCAGCCCTGTTTAACTGTGGACTCACTGCAGCTACAGGAGAATTAAAACCAAATCCATCAGAATTCATGCAGCTGTTTACATTAACATTTAAACACAGGGTTTAGAAAAACACCATAAATAAAGGAGAGATAATTTGATTATTCAGCAGCTATGAATTGCATGTTTATTTATAACAATTACGAATTTTTAAAAAAAGAAGAAAAAAAACGCCACACATTTGCATCAGCTAAACCTCCATAAATTATGACAATTAAATCCCACACTTCAGGGTCAAAATTTGCATTTCTAATCTTTATACAATTAACACACGTGAACGTTTCTGCCATTTAAAGCTCTGAGCAGCGACCGGCAAAACTTTTTTTGGAAGGTTTTCGAAATTAAATTTAAAAAATCTCTACGTGGGAAAGCAGAAGCGTTTTTACAACAAATAAAGACGAAGTTACACCTCCGCACGTCCACTTTCCACTGAGTCTGCGTTACAAAATGAACACCTGTACGTATCACGCGCTGCGCTCACACACAGCTCGCTGATATGGCGAAGATTTCGCTTTAAGGCCTGTTTTTTTTTCCACAGGACGCACACAGGTTCCTGCAGCTGCACACGGCGCCGATTGGACACATGCAGCCACATGTATGGACATTTGCTCCATCTGATTCCGCCTATAGCCGAGCAGTGTGCAGGGCCATCATGGCAGCCATTATGAGGCTCTCCAACATTGCCATGGCCTACGTGCACATTAACTGTGGGGAGTGGCGCAGGCTTTTACACCATGTTGCGCCTTGCAGCTTGACAAAACGCCTTCAGATCGAGCCGTAAAGCGGGCAAACGACACAGCAGCTCGATCACTAGACATTTTGAACACGTAGGATTTCCTCTACAGTGTTGCACAGTAAAGAAAAGAGGAAAAAAGAGCGGAAAAAAAAGAAGCGAGGGCTGTAATGCAGGAAAGTGTAGCCTGCACTGAAGGGGGAGGACTATGCTGGAAGCGCATAAAGTATGGGTCACGTGTTTCTCCACAAGGGGCTTGAATATTTACCTTTTTGTCACGCAATGTAGTCTTTTCCCTATAGCCAAATGTATTGTTGTGAAACTGGGTGGATCTGTGCGTCGTCGAGGGAGTGGAGGCTGCGTTCTGTGCCACAAAACGAGGGACTTTGCCATGCGTTACGCACGGCTAAATACTGCTTGTTTTTCAAGTATTTTACAAAAATACACTAACAACTGATAATCTAGTGGATTTCACGGGTTTGTAAACTGCGAGCTGATGCAAAGAAAACACAAAACAGCACAGTTGGTGTGGCGATGGTGGTGGGGTGGCCTATAGGGTGGCTCACAAAACTCGCCTCGCTCGCTCACACACACACACACACACACAACGTGGCTCCTTCCATACATCCGCATGCATGCATATAGTAAGCAGAAGGGGGGCCACAGCTGATTGGTATGCAACTCATAGTGC
>NW_007579987.1:0-24632 GCF_000690725.1 Stegastes partitus
ATAGACTCCAGCCCTAGTGAGGATTAAGCGGTGTATAGATAATGGATGGGTGGATGGATTTCTTACTTTACCATGCTATCCAAATAGTATTGCTAAAGCAGCATTAACTATCTTTTTGGCCGCTTTGGACGGCATAATAAGCTACATTGCAACATTGAAATATTGCCACTGTATGAATTGTTACTGCAAATGTGTTAAGAAACAGTTGCCGATTTACACATCCGGCAGACGCTGCATCATTAGCAGGAACTACGTGTCTGGCTCCCTGACAATTTTAGGTGAGACCAAACCAAAAAAATGTGAAACTGTGGGCTGCTAAAACACCAATATTGAGCTAGAAACACATCACAGAGATAAGAGAAGTGGAAAGTTGTCTGATTGTTCTTTGTGAGTTTGATTCTACGAGGTCGCTGCTTTCTGTCAAAAATGGAAAAAAGTAATTTGGGCAAATATCGTTAATCTGCAGCTTCTTAGATTAGTTGGGGGCTGGTTTGTGTTTCATCTCTGCTGTGCTATAAACTATTATTCTGTCCCGTTGTACTGCTATTTGCTTTCTATTGTTTCACTTGATTTTCTTTTCCTTTCCTTGACGTCCACTAATTTTTTCGTACCACATCTTCAGCTCATTGTCGTCACACTGTCCATCTCTTTGTTGCTGGTCTCTGTTTTACTCTGTCTCAACATTTCACTCCCACTGTCGGGCTCCTTTTCTTCCGCCGCCTCCCCCTCTCCCTGCCGGCCCTCTCCTCACTCTCCATCTGGGCCTGTGGAGCAGGTTTGCCACAGAACTCATTTCAATAGAACAGACGCACACTAGACTAACAAATCTATTGATCTGTGTACGGATGTCCACTCTATTCGGTGTCGTCTGCCTCATTTGTCACTTTTAGTGCGCCGCCTCGCTTTAGTCGCTGTCATTTGCGCGAGCGTGTGTGTGAATGTGCTCGCCCGATTCGTTCCACCTCTTTGATCACAGCAGGTAAGTTCAATGTTTCGTGCAGAACGAAGGAGAAGCGCAGAAAAAAGGGAAAAGATGAAGGAATGTTAGGAATGCCAAAGGGAAGCTTCACTTTCAACATACAAAACACTTCACGTCTTTTTTTTCCCTGCATGACCCCCTTTGCGCTCGGAACGATTTCTATTTAACAAATATACATCCTCTTATGGAAGACAAGGAGCTGTTAGATTTCATGATTGTATCCATGACATCTAGAGTTTAACTCTCTGAACCAAATGTAATTTCTGGTGTTTTGTTTTCTGTCACATTTTTCCTCAATGTGGGTTCATTTGTCACTGCAGTGTGAAGTCCTGCACCTCTATGGGAACAACACAACCAAGGTAGCACAGTTAGAATGCCATACATAGTAAAAAAGCAAAAACTAAAGTTGAATTTCTTTGATTATTTATTTTATAAATGTTGAAAGAACCTGGAATTAGAATGTACAATACTTGTCCAAGTGCTCACAGATGTTAACAGATGTGATAATGGGGGCTCGACATACACTGGGGCGGTTAGTAAGTCCCCGATTTTTGTAACAGCTTGGTCACAAACAGCTTCACATTGACGCCGAAGAGCACAGAATTTTTAGTAGTTTTTACGATCATGAAGTACATCATTGGCAGCGTAACAAATGGAGGGAAAACCGCCCTCACCAACCGACTGATCAAGAACCTGCCTGCCCACTGTGTGGTCCATCAGGATGACTTCTTCAAGCCCCAAGATCAGATTGAAGTTGGTGACAATGGCTTTAGCACGATGTCATTACTGCTCTGGACATGTGGACACCATGATGAGTATGATCTACGCATGGCTCGAGAACCCGGTGAAGTTTGGGAAGTCTCATGGCGTTAATAACACCCTGGATACCGAGATCGTCCCGAAGTCTGACCACAAGGAGGAGGAGACTCACATCCTTATTGTGAAGGGCTTCCTGCTTTACACCTACAGACCTGTGATCGACGAGCTGAACCAGCGTTACTTTATTTCTACTCCATATGAAGAATGCAAACAGAGGAGGTGCTGTAGGAACTACATGGTGCCAAACCTCTGGCCTGTTCGACGGCCACATCTGGCCCATGTAACACAAGAATTTGAAGATGAGTATTTTAGGAACTGTCAGAAAGTCAAAAATGCAATGATTCTTTCTGTTTTAACAGTTTCTGGCTCTGATAAATGGTGTAATTTTGGTGATTTTTAAAAGACAAGAAGCCTTCCAAACCCGCCAGCAGGGTTTCGTGTTTCTTTATTTGGACGGAAAAGTGCATATTAATGAATGTACAGTCTCAGTAGTTTACACAAGGTTGCAGTAAATACGCTGGATTTAGCACGAGGCTATTTTCCATCTGTTGTCCCACACAAAAGAAAAACATACAAGGATACAGACCTATGCAATAAAACACAAAGCAAATAAACAAACAACAATATAGTGGTTAGGGGGGGGTTAAGGGGTTCAGAGGGCTAATAAATATACATCCTCAGGTAGAGGGCAATTGTAGCCATGACAGTTAGGGTTGAACTCAGCATTACTGTTTCCATTCAATCATTCACTCTCTCAAAAAGACATCCAGTGCAGCTAAACATTAACTTGACTCATAGTGTTTTCTGTTTGAAATCTCAACAAAATGCTCACAATAAGGTGTAACATTATATGCACGTTGAGCTGCACACTTCCTCAGTGAAGTTTTCGTTCTCTGACTTCGTGCATATTGCTCTCTGTTCTACGCGGTTCGCCCTGGCACTGAATCACACCCGCTGAACAATAACCACTCTGTCTGTCTGTTTCTGGGACTGCTAGATGCAATCTATCATCTACTGTACTGCAGGCGAGCCGTGTGACGTCACAGCCAGAGTGTGTGAGAATGTGTGCGAGAAGCGTTGAGAGAGGGGGGATTGTGTGTCCGCATGAAATGGGAGTTGTGTTTGTGTTTTGATAGCACACACACAGGTCAGGTGTGTTTGAGGCTGCTGCATGCATGGTTTTTGTGTTTCGTGTGCAGTAATTCAAATGTGTGCGTCTTGTGTTTTGTTTGTTTGTTTATTTGCTTGATGTGACTAAGAGAGAGAGAGACAGAAAGATAGTACCAGGAGCGCATTTGTGTCCTTGTTGGCAGGCTTACATGCATGTCAGAACAGTTGAGCTTTTGTATACACAAGTGTGTGTGTGTCTGTTTAGATGCAAACTGCGCGGTTGCCCACGTGTTTTTGATTGTGCGTGTCAGTGTTTATACCGCACATGCACAGACATGCATGTACCTGGATGTGCATTGTTGCACTGGGCAGCTCTGTGCTCATTTCTATTTTGGTCTAGTGCACGTGTCTTTGTTTGTATGCAACCAGTTTTGTGTGTTTTATGGAAATGCAAGATACTTGGCACTGGTATAATGTCAGAAGTTGTGTTTGTGTGTTTGTGTCTCTGTGTTTTGGGGAAGGTGCAGCTGCCAGTGGCTGTTGTACTTGTACTTGCACTGTTTTCATTCTCTTCAATTATTTAACCTAATAGCCAAGGTGCCTGTGAAAAGTAGAGGTGTGCGTGTGTTTGCTACTGTAGAGAGGAAATAAAAATGTTTTCATCCATCATAGTACGTGAATCTCTGGGTTTTCAGTTTGTTAGCAAGACAGCTTATTTGTAGATTTTCTTAAAATGGCAAAATTAAAGCCTGACTGATACTGGAGTTATAAGGCAGATGACAATACTGTTTTTTAGAGATGATAAAATTCCATTTAAACATTTTTTTTTTATGTTGTGTACTTTAATTTCACAAACTAGTCAGCAACATGAAGACGGAGCTTGACTCTGCGCCACCATCTGCTCAGCTGTTATACAGACTCTGCTACATGTGCTGCAGAGAGAGTATTGTAAACAGAGGGGCTGCCCTGCTGGACAAACTTTGCAATGACACCATTCCAAGCATTTAAAAAAAATAAAAAAAGGTTTGATATCCTACAACACACATGTCAATACCCAGTTATCTGAGAAATCAGCCAATGATATGGGTCACTCAATATATTGTTTATGTTCTGGCCAAAACTGACGTTATATGTATATTCATGTAACTTCAGCCCACAGGTTTGGTTTATTTTTTGGCAAAATTGAACACTGTTCCACCTGGGCGGCACTTTGCCTTCAGGTGCAGGATTAAATGAGCTAGATAGAGTGATGGAAGTAGAGAAAGAGAGATTATCTTTCCTGTCTTCTGTCCTCCTTTTTCTCTTTTGCTCAGCGTGGCAAACTTAGAAAGAGAGAGAGCGATACAAAAAAGACCCAGACTGGCACTTGAGTGTGTTTTCCACTTCATGAACATGGCAGCAAATCAGGCCTTCAGGTTAATGTGTAAATGGATGGTGCCATCAGAGCTCTGATCTGCTCCCTCTGCAGCAGAAATGTTTTAATCATCTGAATCATCTGAGTTTAAATAATCACCACCAAAGACGCTTATTTACTCGAGCGCACTAAACAGACAATGAGGCACGCTTCTAAATGAAAGATAGAAGATACAGCGATCAGATACAGTAAAAGCACTTTGGAGTGTGCTGACGAAGTAAAGACTCATAATCATTGCTCAGCACTTAATGTTATTACACCTGGATTAAAGTTGAGCATCTTGCAATTCTAATTTCATTACTCCAAGCTGGCATCAAGGTTGTCCTCGTGGGCTCAAATTAATTCAAATTCAATAGAAATCGACGCTGCCAATTGTTTCCTATGTGAGATTTCCATTTACTGTACAGAAAAGAAAAAAAAATGTTTCCAGAGAGAGTTTCTGTGCCAGCTGGCGGCAAAAAATGCTTCGCCTGGAAATCTGTATGCTGCCATAGACCTGAAAAAAGAAAGGGGGGGTGGGGGGATTGAATGGTGAAGAATGGATCAGGAAGATGGATTGAGATGTAAAGATGTGTAAAATGTAGAGAGGACGAGGGAGGAAATCAGGAGAGTGGGGGATAGATCAATCTGGAAAGCTGGGGACAAGAGCCAGGAGGAGGGGAGGAAAAGACGAGAGATGAATGGCATGGCACAGACAAATGGAGCTGGAGAAAGCAGATGAAGTGTAGAGAAACTGAAAGACTGATGTTGATGTGACAGGAGAGGAATGGGTGAAGACGAGGAGAGTGGATGAAAAGATTGACTTAAAGAGATGAGTTAGTGATGAAGCTCGGAGAGGCTGGAAGTAGAAAAATGAAGCAAATTTTGGTTGAAAAACAAATAATAGGATGACCTTTTACTTAAGTCTGAACCCAAACAGATGAGCAGGCAGAACAGGGTTTGTTAGAATTCAGAGACTTTCACATTAAGTCTGAGCTATGCTGGATTGAATTGAATTTTAGCTCAAGATTACTGCTGGTTTTTCTTTCTATAAAGTGAATCTTAGATGTCTTGAATGTGAGTTACAGCTGAAGTGGAGGAAGGGGAGGGGGAGGATTTATGGAAAGCGAGTGAAACAGAAAAAAGCTGAACATGCAGATACACCGAGAGAGACGCGAGGATTCTGCAAAGACTTTATGCATTCCTCAAGAGTCCCACTTCTCAGCTGCAGCTCCTCAATGTCCTCTGATGTCTTCTTCTGCTCTTCTTTGAGTCAATCAGACTTTGGACAAATGTGAGTTTGGTCAACCTCTCATCTAAACCAATATCTGCTGCACAAAAAAAGAATTACTTGAACTTTTTGGGCAAGTGGCCACATTAACAGAACTCCATTTCGGTCTCATTTCTGTTGGCAAAGATAACAGGATACAAGTGAAATAACTGCTGTGAACTGGAAACATTGCAGTTATCAGTAAAATCATTGGCACAAGAAATACAAGTGATTAGATGCTTGAAAAGGTTGTGAACAAGCCAATGGTTTAACCAGATTATATAAACCGTTTTATTTGGAGGCAACACCGGATGCAAAGTTCAGGACGCATGTAGCTTTTAATGAATCTCAGTTTTAACAGTTTGCATGCAATTAACTTCTTAAGCACAATGCTGTTATTACTGGGGCTGTCACAAATGCTATTTTTGGCATTTTTGGAGAGAATTATCAGAGATATTTGAAGCTTCGAGGCGGACCAGCAGAGACACCAGATGACTGAGTGGGAAACCTAACGTCATACTCTGTTAGCAGGTTGCAGTTGCAACTCAACTAAACTGTCACTTACAGTTTTCAGGTCATTTGCCAAACTTATTGGGGATTTTTTTTGGAGGTCACCTTCACAAAATTTGATGTGATTCCATGATTGTATTAACATGCAGTGACAGGGCTGGGTGATATTGCTAAA
This sequence comes from Stegastes partitus, assembly GCF_000690725.1. NCBI lineage: Eukaryota > Metazoa > Chordata > Actinopteri > Pomacentridae > Stegastes > Stegastes partitus. Next base: position 6,257 of record NW_007579987.1, read on the forward strand.
GGATGTATCGCAATAAAATGTTTCATTTCAGCTGATACCTTCATACTTATTCATCATTTCATTTTTTATTCACCTGTTTTTTAATAAAGTTCGAAAGAAACAGGGTTTAATTTCAGTTTGCTTTGAATTCACCCGCTAAAGCCGATTAATTAAGGTAAAAATGTTGACAGAACACAAGTAGATCAATTCAGCCATCTTAATAAATACACAACAGAATAAAGGAATCATCTCACCTTCATACACATTAAATACGACGTGTGTCAGAAAAGTTCCAGGACTGGTGTCACAAAAGATATATTTTAAACCCACACTATGAATTTTCCCCTTAAGAGGATCAACCAACACGTCTACAAAGAGATGTTTTGCTTCGTTCAGTACAAGAGAAGAGGCGAGAGTTGTGGCAGGACAAGTCGTGGCAGCTTCACCATGACAACGCACCTGTTCACTATGACCTGAGCATCCGACTGGTCCTGGCTGAGAAGAACATCTCCGTGCTGGAGCAACCTCTCTACTCACCCCACATGGCTCTGTGGGTTTTTTCCTCTTTCACAAGTTCAAGGAGGTCATCAAGGGGACCCGTTTTGAAAATGTGGACGACATCAAGATGGCTGTGACAACGGAGCTGAGGAGGATCCCAGACGAATCCTTCCAGAAGTGCATGGCGGCAGACAAGGCTGGGAAAGTGACTCCAGGGAGATGACTTGGAAGGGGAAAACTTGTAGTTTGTAGTTTGGATTTGAAATATATCTTTTGTGACACCAGTCCTGAAACTTTTCTGACACACCTCATAGATAACATAAGTCTGTAATGCTGCGGTTAAGCTTGAGCGTGGAAGGCCAGGACCCTGCACCAGCCTACGCGTGATCCCCTGCGTCAAGTCCGTCAGAGTTGTGGATGTTTTTTTTGACCCCAGCGTCAGCCTGGCTGGGGCAGTTGCCGCCCACAGCTTCTGTCAGAGGAGGTTTGTAGGTTTATGGGGGCGGACGAAGGTGACGAGAGGCCCAGGCAGCAGTGGACTTCAGAAGGCCTGCATGGCAGCCACGGAAAGCAAAGGGTCTCCATTATCAAGGGATGTGACGGGCTGTTTGTAAGCGGGGGAGGGAGCGCGCTTAGGGTTTTTACGACAGTTTGCATCCGATGCGTTGAAAAGAAAGCAACTGACATTCTAATAAACTATTTTCCTACTATTGATGAAATCTCTCGTCGCCGAAGCATGTTGTGATTGTTTTATCACCCAGACTTATGTTATAAGGCCTTTGGTTGTAACTTTTTAGCCTGTGCTACCGTCTCAGTGTCATACATGAGAGCTGTGTCGCACAAAGATTAAACGTCCTCGTCTGGGAATGCTAATTATTAATGTTGATGCATAATGAGTAATGCTGGATTGCTGTTTCTGACTTACTCTATTGGCTGTTTGTGGTTTTTGTGGTAATGTACATATAATAAATAAAAAACCTGAAGCATTCAAATACTAAATTAGACATTGGTTACCGTGGCAACAGCCAAAGCTTCAAAGAATTCAATTCAATTATTACAGACAACAGTGATGGTCGACGCTAAAACACAAAACAAAACAAGACCTCGTCTGTGTGAAGTTTCTTTAAGCGTCAATAGCAGGAGGCAAAGACTGAGAAGATCTGAGTGTGAATGTGTCTGTGTGAATGTGACATTTGGCGGTCCCGAAGAAAACAGCACACAGTCTCAGCAAAGTTTTGAAAAAGTTAATTTTTTTTATTTTTAAATGCACCAACAATCATATCTCTTTCTCTCACTTGGCCTACCTCGACTCGCTCCTTCTGTTGCCTGCAGTCTGCACCTCTTTCCGTGCTCTATATGTGGCCCTATGACTCATTATTCCTCTCTTGTGCGAGTCTGTTTGTGTGTCAGCATATGAGCGTTTGCAAGTTCATGTGCATGTGCGAAACAATCTCACTTTCCGCCTTTTTGAAGTTCAAACTTCCCTGCAAAAAGATTAAAAGCTGTTTGTTCAATGCCACCATTATCCGAGTGCGCGCGCGCGTCTTTGTGCGTTAATGCGTCGGGGGGGTGTTTTGTGTGTGTGTTTTTTTTCACACATGAACGCTCATCAGTAACAGATGGTCCTCAAACCTGTGTGTTTATTTAGTTGGGATGGAGGGATAGGTGAGAGAGCGAGAGGGATGGAGGGAAAGAAGGGAGTAAGGCAAATACAGGGGAGGGAAAAGAAAAAGCAGATGGACAGAGGAGAGGGAGATAGCAACAAGGAATGGCCTCCAAAGAGCAAGGAGGATATACAGGGAGAGGATTTAACCGAAAACAGAGCGAGGGAGGAGGCTTCTGTGCTCAGGAGTCTTATAAAACTTTAACTCCAATGCAGGGAGACGGTGAAATAGCTCTCCTTCCCTCTGGTTTTCTGTTTTTATTTTATTTTTATTTTTATTTTTTTAACAAAGACACAGTGTTCATTTGGAAACAAACAGAGACAATCTGAAAGGGGTCGGTTTTCTCTCCCGTTTTTTTTCCTGCGAGGCTGTGATTTTGTGAATTTTCCCTCTCGCTCTGCTCACTTTCTCTCCCTGCGCTGGTGTGTGTGTCCCTGTCGGTAGCCATGTCTGTCCTTATAAGGAGCGAGTTTGGGAAGAGTTGTTGGGGAATGAACAGAATTACAGTACAGTCACTCCCCCTTTTTGCTTCTGGGCCTTCTGTTTTTTACTCCTTCGGCCTCTGAAATCTATCGATTTGTGTATCTGTCTGCCTGATTAGGGTCAACCTCTTGCCCTTTCTCCCTTTTTATCACTATTTCTCATTCGCCCTTTTGCTCTCTTGCCTCTGTCTCACTTTCATTTATCATATGTCTACACAAAACTGCATTTTTCCATTAGCTTGCATTCATTCCTTTACAAAATGAGGCATTTTTTCTTATGTTCCTTCCACTCTTTTTCTTTTTCTTTTTTTCCTTTTTGATTTCATTTCCTCCTCCTCGTTATGTTCTTCATCATCCACCTTTATCCTGAGAGAAAGAAGAGACAGAGTGTGTTAATCTGCCTGTTGTCTAATGCCTGAGTGGGCGATGCTTTCAAACTGCTCACGGTCATTACACACACACACACACACACACACACACACAAACACACACTCAGCATGACCACTGCCTCCAACATCATGTCGTCGACTCCGTGTCTCCGCGTGTGTGGGCATCGTCGTGCGCGTTCGCGTCCACCACCGACGTTATGTGTGTCTCCGTGTTTGTGTCACAGTGTGTGTCTGTTTGTGAAGGGGGGGGGGGAAGCATGAGTCACCCAGCGAGAGAGCAGAATAAGCGAGGGATGAGACGGAGGAGTAATAACGAAGAGATGGTTAATATTGAACGACAGATGAGCAGTGGCCGCAGGGAGGGATGACGGGCGGATGGAAAAATTGTCACTATGTTCACAACCGGAGTTTTCGCTTCTCTTTTTTTCCCCCCCTATGAATAGGAATTGTGCAGCTTCGTCGTTAGGTTACAACGGATCATTAATTTGTTTTTCTGTATGTTTTCCGTGAAAAAGTACGGTCACGTTGTTGTCGGTTTATGGCACGATTTCATGTTTTTAGGCCACAATTATAGCTCAGCATCCAGAGATACAGCAGCATATCCAGTGTGTCTTATTCCAGCTCAACTCTCCATTTGCTAATGTTATGTTGTTGAAGATTTAGTCAGAAACCCATTGTAACCCCTCTACTGTTGGGAAATCCAGTCTCAGCCTGTCAACATGTGCCCCCTGTCATTTACTCTGCTTTAGAATTGGCTGCATCTTGATAGTGACACATTTTTCATATTTTTCTGAGCATTTTCTGCTCATTCCAGGTGCTTCGTTGCCATCGTATGGGTAATTTGACACCAGTGAGTACTGCCGTTGTTGACATCAGTCAAATTGAAGCCAAGTGATACTGGATTTTTGGGACTTTAAAATTTCAGTATCAATATATTGATGTACACAGATATTCCTTCTGAACACGTGAAATTGAAAAAGAAAACGATGGGGTTATCGTTTGTTAACCTTCTATCAATGTATTTCGCAATCCACGTAGCAAATTACTGTGCAAACACCACTGTCTGCTCAGCTGTGACAGATACTCTGCTACATGTGCTGCAGAAAGTGCTGTGAGCCAAATTATGAGACAATGGTTTTTACTAAATTACGACAGCCTGACCGATTTATCAATTGAATGATATCACCGACAAATATTAGCCAGTCACTGATATATCGGCATTGGCATATATCAGGGGTCTCGAACTCCGGTCCTCGAGGGCCGCAATCCTGCAAGTTTTAGATGTTTCCTTCTTCCAACACACCTGATTCAAATGATCAGCTCAGCATCAAGCTCTGCAGAAGCCTGATAACGATCCTCGAGGACCGGAGTTCGAGACCCCTGGCATATATGTTGTTCAATATGCACTGAAATTAGATATTTTCAGTTTGTTTACAGTACATGAAACAGAAGAGGAGGCTTTAGGTAACTTAGAAATGGTGTCATCTCACAGTTTGTCCAGTAAAGCGGCTCCGACTCCATTCTTTACTCTCAGAACTGTTTACAGCACATGTAGCAGAGTATGTATCACAGCTGAGCAGTCAATGTGGTGTCTTTGCAGTAAGCTGCTAACTAGCTTTTGAAATAAATTGCAGCCAAGTCAACGATTACCCCATCATTCACCCTTCTCAATGTTATTCTAACATATAAGAAATATTGACCAATATGTCAATCTCAAAGGCTGCATGGTGGCTCGGTGGTTAGCACCGTCGCCTCACAGCTAGAAGATCCTGGTCCCGGTGCGGACACCGGGATCTTTCTGCATGGAGTTTGCATGTTCTCCACGTGCAGTGTGGGTTCTCTCCGGGTTCTCCGGCTTCCTCCCACACAGTCCAAAAACCTGTTGAGGTTAATTGGTGATTCTAAATTGTCTGTGGGTGTGAATGTGAGTGTGCTTGGTTGTCTGTCTCTAAGTGTAGCCCTGTGATAGACTGGTGACCTGATATCATTATATCTGCAATCAGGCAATATCGGCCAATAAAATCAGCCGACTGATATATTGATCAGTCTCTACAGGTGATGGAACCAAATGTTGGTAGTCTCTTCAATACGATCTGTTTTTTGTTTAGAAGTATGAAAGTGACAGTAGGTTTCTTTCTACCTGTGCACTATGTCATGACGCTTTAATAAGCGGTTGCTGTTGCGGAAATGAGGTTACAGAGGAATGCATGTAAACTTGGGTCTTTGAGGACGACGCTCACTGGAAGGCTCCTAAAGGTTGCATTTACAGTCATCATGAAATCTGAGGAGTTGATGCTTGTACAGTACACAGCCGGGCTGTTTGAGTCCACTGTCCTGCTCTGTGTTTACTGAACTGCATTCTCTCCTATTTAATGAGGCTTCACCATGTAGCTGATATGCTACTGGAAGATCCTTCATAAGAACATCCATCCATCTTCTATACACCGCTTAATCCTCACTAGGGTCGCGGGGGGGCTGGAGTCTATCCCAGCCGACTTAGGGCGAAGGCAGGGGACACCCTGGACAGGTCACCAGTCCATCGCAGGGCTACACTTAGAGACAGACAACCAAGCACACTCACATTCACACCTACGGACAATTTAGAATCACCAATTAAAGTTTTTGGACTGTGTGGGAGGAAGCCGCAGAAAGATTCCGGTGCCCCCACCAGGATGCGAACTGGCAACCTTCTTGCTGCGAGGCAACAGTGCTACCAACTGCGCCACCTTGCAGCCCTTCATAAGAACACTGACGGTTAAATAAAGTCTTGTAGTATTGATCGGCTGAGCAGTGAAATTATTTAGCTAATCTGTCCCTCGCTTCGACATCTGACAGAAAGTTTTGTCACCCTGTTATTTATGTGTCACATTTCTACACCATTTAGATTTGCTTCCAGTCTTTGCTGTTAGATAATTTGAATGTGCAAATAAACAGAAAACTGAAGTGAAGCTGCATTCAGAAGCACAAATCCAACTTAAAATTGATTAAAAAAAAGAAAAAACAAATTAGTTTTTGTCATGAATAGCTCATGTATTTCTTGTGCTTTTGCATGACATGTGTTTTTGTGAACACATGAACGCTTGTGTACATGTGAGTGTTTGCATATCTGTGTGAGCTAGGAGTGGTCCACCGCCCCCCGCCCAGTCCCCTGTGGAATCAGGAAGCGCCTGACAGGGTCAAAGGTGACGGTGCTAAACACGACTCAGCAGAAATCGAGAAGAAAAGCAAAACTTGTATTCTGACCCGCACACACACACACACACACACACATTGCTCTCTCCCTTCTTTCTATTTCTGCCAAACACAATTAACACACTGTTTTCTCCGTTTTTCTCACTCCGTCCCGCTTATCTCTCCCTCTCTGTTTGTGTTATTTTCTTCTTGCTTCCTATGCTACTTCCCTCCCTTCTTCCTCCCTCTTTTGCGGCCTGGCCTTCCTCAGCTCCACATTCCAGCTGCGTGTCTGTGTGGGTTTGTGTGTCGAGGGGAAACAGTGGCACAAACCCATGCATGTGCTCCGGCTCTGAATTCTTTACGTGCACCGTTTTGAAGTTGTGCGAGTGTTTGTAGTTTATTTGTTTGACTTCATACAGAAGTACACAGATGTGAATTTGTGTCAGCGAGTCTGTTGAGGGTTCGTGTATGTGTGTGTAAATTATTTCTGTAACTCTGGCATACTTTTGGATGCTTCCTGTGAGTGAGTGAGTGTGATAGTGATGCATGTAGACATGAATATTCATGCTCATGTACCACATGATTTATATTTCATACAATTTATATACTGTAATGAGCTTAGTTGTCTTTTGGCGCACCGCACTTCTTTTTATGTGCATGTCTTTTTTCTTATATTCATCACTGTGGCTGCAACGAGTGATTTTTTTTGTTATCAGTAGATTTTTCTTACTCTTTTATTATTATTATTTAATTGCTTCAACAAAAGGCGCATTTATTTATATAGCAAAATGTATCCACACGACAGCTTTACAGACGTTTCTGCTTTGAAAAATATTGAAAACTGTAAAAGATTCACACATTTTGATTGCAGCTTTACATAAATGTTTCTCATTAAAAGTTTGATTAAGAATTGTTTGAGCATTTACTTGTCATTCAAAATAGCTGAGGCTGTGGTGTGTTTTCATTGCATGGGTGGGTCAGTGTTTGCATGTCTGAGGGAGGAGTCATAGTTGGCACGGAGACAGGAAGATTAAACCGGAGCGAGAATATTTAAGTGAGGAAAGGGATGCTTTTTCCGTCGCTCTCCGTCTGTCTGCCTGCGTCCCTCAGTCCTCAGGGAAGTCTTAGAAATGTCAGCCGTCAGCCCATGTGTGTGCGCGAGGAGCCGCTGTATGAGTCAGCAACCTAACCCACATAAACCCACAGCGATACAATAAAGGCGGAAAGTGATTAAGATGATAGAAATGTTAGTTAATCATCTTTCAGAGGACTATACTAATGAACAAGACAGAGCCGGGGAGCCTCCTCTGTGGCTGTCATGCAACATAAAGCGGAGAGATTGTAAAAGACAGTTGCTACAGTATTATCTCATTGCCTTTTTGTCTGTTTTCTTTCCCCATGTTTCTGTTTATGTGAGCGTGTAGTATGTTTGTGATCACTATCTGCCTCTTTCTGCTTCCTCCTTTCTCTCCCTTCATATCTAAGAATTGTTTTTCTTCGCCTCCTCGCACATCCATCTCTTTCCTTTTGCCTTTAATCTTGTTTCTTTCCTCGTCAGCGCTGATTAACGATAGCTGCAGGGGAGCGATAGCATCTCTGCTTCTTTTAACCTCTTAACTTTCCTTTTCTTCTCTCTTTTCTTTTTTTTTTGTGCTTTTTTTAATCTCCTGTTTACCTCTGATCTCACCCATGCGCTCCTCTCTCTCTCTCTCAACGCTTTGCTACCTGTATTATTTTTATCTGTGGAAACACTCCATGACTTGTGCGGCGATGACCTGGCCGCTGTTCAGGTTGTGTGTGACGCATTTTTAAAAGACCCTCGGGGACATCGTTGTGACATCACACACACTTCTAATGGACTCTGCTTTAGTCTGACTCAGGGCCGGTCACGTCTCGTCTCCCTCAGCCAGGACGGTTGTGATACTTACCTGCCAGCACACTTCTGTAACACATCTACAAAGATGACACACATATGCTGCTGCAGTCAGTCCTGGTCAGTCAGTCGGTCGCTCACACGTTGCTTAAGATCACCCTTGATCCATTCATCGCTGGTTTGAAGTACAGATGATTCAGATTTGTTGTTTTACACACTTTGATCTACGGTGCCATACAGTTATGAAGCTTATTTGTGTGCAGCAGCTCAGTATAATACAGTGTTTGATAAGTTCACATCAGAAACCTTCAGGGATGCTTTGATTCAACTTTTTCTTTCCCGATAGAAATACTTGTCCAAACCTTGTGCTCTCCTTTTGAAATATACAATCTATTCATTGCAATAGGTTCCACCGCTGGGTTTGAAAGACGTGTTATCTTTAAAAGTAAAAAAAGCCAAAATCACACCATTTACCATAGAAATAAACTGTAAAAACTTTCCAACAGTCCTTGAACTACTCATGTGTGACGCTCTGTTCAGTTGGAAACTCATGTGAATCAAAGCTTAAAACCGGGATGTTTCATAAGATAAAGATAAAATGATTTTTTTTTTGATCACTCACTGTGGAAATTTACAAAAATTCGTTCTGCATTTGCCTAAAGAGACTCATGAAGTCACGAGTGACTCAGCTGCAACCAACAGTCTCATGACAAAAATCAAGGGATTTTTTTTTAGCTGACCTGGGTTGAACTGCAGGCTGTGTTTATGCAGAGCAGACAGAAGACAAGTATGGAACAAATTAAAGATGTAAGTAATAAAATGTAGTATGTAGAACCACAATGTTTATTATTTTTTTCCAGTTTAGCAACACCTGTGCACACTTGTTGATCAAATTTGTTCATTCTATTTTTTATGGGCTTTTTTTGCCATTTTGATTGTGTTGTTCTGCATGAAAGACATTTTTGAGTTCTCTCTACTTCTTGTCATGGTTGTGCTGTTTCCATGGAGGTGCAGGACTTTATAAAACAGTGAAAAATGGCTCTACAGTGATCACAGATCTGACTGGAAACTGTTTGGGGCTTAGAGGGTTAACTCACATGAACAGGGGGATAAAGGCGGCTGTGTTCTGCTTCACCCTTTCTGATTGGTGCATTCAACAGTCACACTCACAAATCTCCCCAAAGACAATAAAATCCTCTGCAAAAATCAAAGGTCTATTGTCTGATTTAAGTGTACAACAGTGGTCTACCCTGTTTCTTCTTCCGTCTATTCATTTTTATTTTTATTTTTTTAGCACAGCAGGCCAAATGTCCTTTGGCTCTGCAACTTACCTCAGCTCGTCCTGGTGATCCCCTCGAGCTCCCCGCTCACCAGGGAGATATAATCCCTCCAGCATGCTCTGGGATGAGGCCAGAACACCTCTGAAAGGAGGTGGAAAAATGACATTCTTGTTTTTGATAGAAAGCCAGCATAGACTGCAGCAGATGCCCCCAGAGTGCAGGCCAGTCTCACAAAACCTTTTTAACAAATTACCACAAACCCGCCACACAAGGGCCTTAGGGATTCCCTCAAACACCTGAGTTGTTAGGCAGTATTTTGCATTGGTCTGGAGACGACTGTTGTATTTGCGATAAATGTGGAAGCCCCAAAGTCACAGCTCATGGTACGGAAAAGGTTACATCAATAGTACTTTTAACAACTGTCAGACCTCTGCAAATGATTTACTGTCCAGCTGCTCAATAAAAGACTAAAAGAATCTCACTTTGCACTCTATTAATCTCTTCAGGAACATCACCACATCCAGGCACTCCTGTTGAACTCCTTTATTTACAGTTTTGAACTTCTCTTTCTGTGCCGCCAGCATCTTCAGTGCACCATCCAGGCTTTACAAGATGAGCTCAGGATCCAGCGCGATCTCAACCAGCTCTTCCAGTCCGATTACTCCGAGTCCGGCCACCTCAACCAGTCCATTCCTCCTCAAGAAATGACAGAGGAGAACTTCCTGCGTCTCCACGGCGAGTACGAGCGGCAGGTCAAGGAGCTTTTCCTCCTGAGGAAGACTGTAGAAGAAATGGAGCTGAGGATAGACACACAGAAACACACACTAACTGCCAGGTAATCAGTGTGACATTTATGATTTCACCGACCTCTGACTGCCAGCATTTCAAGTTTTAGCCCTGTTTTGTTCTTTGTTTCTTTTGTCTTACAGGGATGAGTCAATAAAGAAGTTACTGGAAATGCTACAGAGTAAAGGCCTGTCCGCACGGGCCACCGAGGAGGACCACGAACGTACGAGGCGACTGGCCGACGCTGAGATGACCATCCACCAGCTGGAGGGTCTGCTGGAGCAGAGAGACAAAGAGATGCTACAACTCAGAGAGGTGATTTGTGCAGAACAAACAATGTGCAGTCGAGCATTTCCACGCGCACAGAGGTGTGTCTTGTGTCCAGATGTGAACACATTCACATCAAAAGTGTGTCACGTCCAGGCGAGGCCGTTGGCTGCTTCCACTTTTGGCTCACACTTCAGTTTAATGCAACACAGAAACATCCACACATGCAGAAATGAGAAGGAATTCACACTTTATCCTGTTGTCTCCGCTTACGCTTCTTTTTTCTGCCTACGTTGTCTCTTTTTTGAGCATCTCTTTCAGCTGTTTTAACTTTCCAGTCATGAAGCCGTTGTTGTTTTATACAGCAGCTCCCTCTAGTGGTAGGAAGCTGTTAGTGAACAACAAACTCAGCTTTTCAGTGTATTTATTGCAAATTCCACTGTTCCTTATTTTCAGAAGCAACAATTCACAAATATTTGTTGACTTTTTGTTCACCTTTTAACACAATATTCATTTCCCCTACAGTTCACGGTCCTGAATAATCTGACAGAATGAAATGAATGGAACATTAATCATATTGAACTGCAAGAGATTAACAGACAGAAGGGAAAAGTCATAGAGTAAAAATCTGTGTGAAGATTTTTCAGTCTAAAAAGTGTATTTATCACTCACAGATAGTCTTCAGTGTTGCAGATGTTCATGTCTCAGAAGAACAAACAAGCAAAACAATTATGTTGGCCAGCAATATAAAAATAAATGTGGCGAGCATGCACAACAAAAAATATCTTGATTCTACTTTGATGGTGTTCACATCGACCAAAGGATTTTTAATGGACAAATACATTGTAAAATGACATATGTGATACTAAATGATAAACCTAAATGTATCAGAGACAACAAATGACTAAGAAAGAGACATAGGAAGCATTTTGTTTTTCTCACAGAGGGTTGAAAACATCATTAGGAGACACAGCGTTACAAACTTTCAGCATATTCTCTGGTCCATGTTTCCTCACATTGCATCAGTGTGCTGGACAGAGTGTCTATTTTTAGACAGTGTTTGACAATAGACAGTGTTGCAAAGCAGAAAGCATCTCAGGAGAACTAGAATAAGATTATGCAATGTTTGAAAGTTGATTTCAGTATAGGTTAAAGTGAAAATGACAGTGTTAAATAATGTAGAAGTTCCTGTTAAGCATTTTGTCTCGCTAACTTCCTGCTATAGTGCTGGCAGTTCTTTTAATGGAACATTGTTAATTTCGCTAATTAACAAACTGTGCAACTTCCTACAGCAGTATTTCCACATCTTCAGCAACGTCCCCCGAGGTGACGGAGCTGGTGTGCAGTTATTTAAAGTGGGACTTTTGTGGAGAAACTCATGAACACTGTAAAGATTAGAATCTGGGCTACTGGATGTATAATTGTGAAATTCAACCACCCAATTGTAAAAATTCCAGTCATCCATTATCTATACACCACTTAATCCTCACTGGGGGACACCCTGGACAGGTCGCTAGTCTATCGCAGGGCTACACTTAGAGACAGACAACCAAGCACACTCACAGTCACACCTACAGACGATTTAGAATCACCAATTAACCTCAACATGGTTTTGGACTCTGTGGGAGGAAGCCAGAGAGAAAAAAACATACAAACACCACACAGACAGATCTCAGGTGTCCTCACCGGGATGCGAACCTGCAGCCTTTGTGCTGCGAGGCATCGGTGCTACCAACTGCGCCACCTTGCACCCCTTGGTAAAACTCAATCAGTGAAATTTAGAATGCCAAAACATTAGATGTAAGTATGTTAGTTAAGCAACAACTGCTTTATGTGGTCTGGGAAGTTTAGATGAGCTCAGGGTGTTTAAATTTGTTTTTGAAGACATGGATGTATACCACTCAACTGCAGATGTTTTTCTACAGAATTACAGAATTCACCAGACAAACCGTACCGTATTATTTATAATGGCGATTTACCTGGCTAATTAAAACATTAAATCCTACAAAACTGTATATAGAAAATGCTACAAAGCCAAAGATCCCCTATACATGAGCATATTTCTGACAGTGGAAACACATCCAGCAGGATTAGGCTCAAGGAGGGAAGACGCCAACAAACACTGAACACCAGAACTGTGCAGCTCCAGAGCCAGAAATACCTGCAGAGATATACAGAAGAAGGAAGAATGAAGCACAACTATAGGAGAGAACAGACAGAAAGTTAAAAACATGCAGTAGTAAATTCATGAGGAAGGATGAACATGTAAAGTCATCTATATGAACAGGATCGCTAAGGTGAAGCATATTAGAAAGCATATTAAAGCTATAAAAGCAAATGAGAAAACAGTGAAATCAGGCAATAAATCAAAAGCAGGGAGATAAAAAGAAACTTAGTGGAATTGACTGGAGCAGCCTCAGGAAGAACTAAAAGCAATGTAAAAAAAAAAAAAAAGACGAGCATTTAATTTTAATTTGAAATCGCCAATGGTGGGACAGAATTTAATGGGTGTGGGTGGAATAACCAAAAAAGACAAAAAGAAGTTATTTTTGGTTTTTAGGCATAAGAGGGAGATTGAGAAGAGTAACTGTGATGATGATGATGATGATGATGATGATGATGATGATGAAAGTGGCCTGGAGACAGAAAATAGAGTTCACATGTTGATGGTGCATTGTGGAGCTACATCATTAAGAGCTTCGTTACTAAACAGTGAAAGTTTAAACTCATTGTGTGTTGCAGATGAGCTGGAAGTGGGGTGATGTGCCGTCTTTTATTTGTACCCGTTAGGAGCCTGACAGCTGTAATCTGAACCCACATTGGACTGTGTTAGTATCATATACAGGGACTTATAGTGGTCCAATCGCGAGCAAATAAGTGCATAAATAGCAGTTTTCACACCTTGTTAGATCAACAGCTGACCCTCACAATGCTGCTAATTTGTTTATTAAAGGAGTCAAGTGTCCTGCACATTTTCACTGAACTGTGCTTCCTTTTGCTTCTAATCCATCGTTACTTAAGCTGTTATGTACTTTCATGCAGCATCAGATCTAGTATCTGATTACCAAGCAAGAAATGTTTTACCAGAGAATATCTAAGTGTGTTGTCATGGACGTCCGTCTCATCCTGCCTCTAGCGATGGCACCCTACCATCCCTTTCACATATGTGACTTTTTTGAAGCTTTCTGGCTAATGCATTAGCTGTCTTTGTTAGCCTCTAAGTGTGTTTCCTCCAAAGAGAGGCAGCGATGCATACACTGCTGTGTCCTCCCCTCTGCTTTCATTGCCTCCCTCTCTTTCTCTGCCTCCTTTCTTTCTCTTTTTGTGCCTTTACATCTACAGCTACACTCCCCCTTCCTTTTCTCCCCTTTTTGCTCTCACTTCATTTGACGAGTGAGTTGTGATGTGGTAACGACTCAGAGGAAGAGAGGATTTAGTTTGCATTTTGCTCACTAAATTCAAAATTTTGGAAAAAGAATTTTCGGAAAGAAATCTAGCGTAGCTCTACCGAACTGTTTCAGTTGTATTTTAGAAGTTAGAGGCTTCTGTGTGCTGCTGCAGGAGATGCTGTACTTTGATTTTAAAGCATCTGAAGCCATGAGACTGGATTTTTTCATTTGATTTTTAATCATTTGGTTCAGTTTGGACTTTTAAACGACTCTACATTTCATTTAAACCCATAGACACTGAAGCTCTGCAGCTAATTCATTGGATTAGCATCATTTCAGGCTGTCAGATTTGATCACTCGTTGACATTTGAGGCTGAAACGGTGTCAGCAGCGACATTCCTTGCAGCTCCAACGATGTGGGACGGCCGGATCGACCCGCGGAGGCTAAAAGCCAGCTCTTGTACTTCCAGAGGGAAGCATCTCCATCCTGCCTCCCCCTCCATCCCCATCTCTCCCTCGTTCCCCGTCTCTCCCTCCATCCCTATTCCACCTCCTTTCCATGTGTCGCCTCCTTTCCAGCCCACTCCTCCGTTCTCCCCATGCCGCCATCCCCCACTACGCTCCTCTCCCTCCTTCCCTGCTCCTTCCCCTCCCTCCCATCGCCACCCCATCCATCCTATCCCTTTCTCCTGTCCTCCCCACTTCCCCTCCTTCGTGGTCGCCTCTTCCGTCCATCATTCCCACCATCCTTCCCTCCAGCACTCTCCGTCCTTCCCCGCTCCCTCTCCTCGGCCTACACCCACCATCCAGCCCTCCCTCCATCCCTTCCCAGCAGCAGCTCTCGCCTCCTCCCCCGGCCCTCGACCTTCTCCTCCTCCCCCGCTGCCTCCCTCTGTGTCTCTCTCACCCGTTGACCACCGTGGTGTGTTTGTCCCTCAGGAGCTGCACAGGAGATACGAAGCAGCTCCAGAATCAACTAAGACCAAGGCCCTGCAGACGGTCATCGAGATGAAGGTAAACACATGTTGTTGATGTGACTCTGTGTGTGTGCATCATATCAAAATCTGTCAATTTGGTCATACAACACATTTATTGAAGCTTGTCTTTAACCCTCTGAACCCCAAAAATTGCCAATGGCTTGGAAAGGCAGGTTATATTTAATACATTGCTCAAGTGAAACCGTTTATCGCAGCCAAAAACTGTAAAAACTAAAAGAATCAGTGGATTCTCAACTTTCTGACCAATTCTTGAACCACTTACACACTGTGATGTGCCATTTTGTATGAAAACACAAATAAATCTTAGATTAAAATCACAATATTATATCAAAATCACTCTGAAGAGCCAAGCTCTTGTTTCATATGCGTTTTTTAATTTCTCTTTGCTATTTGATCTGATCAAATAGCAAAGAGGAATAGAAAATAAAAAAATAAAGAAAATAAAAATATATGTAAAAAAATATATTAAAAAATATTTAAATAAGAATAAATAAATAACAATAATAAAATAATAATCCATACATTATCTATACACCGCTTAATCCTCACTAGGGTCATGGGGGGCAGGAACCTATCCCAGTTGACTTAAGGTGAAGGCAGGGGACACCCTGGACAGGTCGGAAAATAATAATAATAAAAATATAAACACATACAAATAATTAACTACTTTGGTAATATAACCCAAAATGGGATGTCCATGCATGTGGACACCAGGTCTTAAGAGGTTATGATACATGTCATCATCAAAAGAGTTTGCTCTAAGAAAGCTCTGTAAGAAGCTACAAAATCTGCAGTCCTGAAGCCATTAAGGGACTTAGCCGCAATAAACAGTCAAAAATTCATTTTTTTCAGCTGAAATGCAGGCTGTGTATGGAAACAGTTAAAGTTAAACATCTATATGGAGTCACCACTTCCTTCCAGTATTGGCAACATCTCGTAAGCACTTGAAATTATTAGTATTTTTTGATTCAAGGTTTTTGTAATTTTTGTAAAAAAAAAAAAAAAAATAATAATCTCATTATACCTTTGCCATACTGTAAACAAAACATTTGTGATTTCTCTCTACATTTAACCATTGTTATGCTGTTTCCAGAGAGATGCAGGACTTTATGTTGCAGTGAGGCCCAAAACCTAAAATGTGTATAAATGATACCTGAATATGTAGTTTTAATTTAATGCTAACTGTGCACTGTTCTGTTAGACTGTTATTCTGATAGTTACAACAGTTAATTCTCAATGCGTGTATTTATTTTTACTGTCATTAGCGACAAAATCTGAATATTTGCTGGAAAAAAATGGCATACACAGACAAAAATAATAGAAAATTTATTCTGCATCATAAAGACTTAGTTTTTCCTCTCGTGTTCCTAAATAAACATGTTCAAGCTGCACTTATTTACTACTCATCAGTCATTTGTATAAACCAGGGGTGTCCAGTCCTGGTCCTCGAGGGCCACAATCCTGCATGTTTTAGATGTTTCCCTCTTCCAACACACCTGATTCACATGATCAGCTCATCATCAAGCCCTGCAGAAGCCTGATAACGAGCCTGATCATGTCAATCAGGTGTGTTGGAAGAGAGAAACATCTAAAACATGCAGGACTGTGGCCCTCGAGGACCAGGACTAGACACCCCTGGTATAAACGATTTGCCTTTGATTTCCAGCTTTAGTCAAAAGTTTGACTAAAGTCTGCGTCAGAAATATATCTTGTCAAACCCACAACATTAACTTTAAATTAGTTTTTCTGTCAGCCTCCTAAATGTTGTTAAAAGAAACAGTTCTGGTAAATTAAAGGGTTCATAGGGTTGAATTAAGTGTGCATGATTCAGACTTGTTCATAACAGTACACGTATTTTTGTATTGTTCTCTTAAAAGCTAGATATTATACATTGTTTGACATATAGTATATATGAAAAACAAGCCTTTGAATTCTGTTTGGAAGTCAGTATTAGCGTTTCCTGCCTTGAACAACATGCACGTTCGGAGTCGTTCAGATCTTACCTTTCATGCGGGCTTCCTTTGATTGCATTTTCAAACACCGCTCATCATCCAGAAGCACCAAAGTGCCACATTTCGTTTTTGATTAGTGGATCAAACCCGGCCTCGTCTCCTAACATGTGTCCGTTTGTGTCCTGCCAGGATGCGAAAATCAGCTCGATGGAGCGCGGCATGAGGGAGCTGGAGGAGGAGGTGATCATGCTCAAGTCCAACGGAGCTCTGAGCAGCGAGGAGAGGGAGGAGGAGATCAAACAGATGGAGGTCTACAGATCCCACTCCAAGTTCATGAAGAACAAGGTGACGGATGCACACACACAAACACATCGACATACACACACACATTTAGTCCAGGCAGGAAGTGTTTGGAAAGTTGCACATTTTCTTCTCTCTGGCCTTCAGCACTGTCAGTTTGAAATGCAAGAATGGACTTTAAATTAAAGTGTCAAGTCTCAGCTTTATTTTGACTGCATTTATGTCAGTATTCAAATAACTGTATGTGGGATGTTGCCCTTTTAACGCATTAAACTTGTTTTTATCAGCAGATTTATACCATTATTCATGAACAAGAGCGCTCACGTGTGGCTAGGAGTTGATCAAGAGTTTTAAATTGTCATTTAGATTGAGAAAGGATATTAATATGTTAGTATGCAGAATAATGAAGAGACCATACAGATATAAAAGACAACAGTAAAGCTTAAAAAAGCAAAAGCCTGTCAGAATGATCCACAGACTGATAAAATCATCCTCTACTCAAACTATGTAAAGACTGAAGCAGAGAAAAATAGGAACATACAGCAAACACTGTGGTAGCTCTGTTAAAACATAAACATATGCAAAAGCAAAATTTAATGAAATAACCGATCAGTTAAACGTAGATTCCGTTTACTGAGGATGAGACTAACATTTAATAACTCACTTTACTGAGGACCAGAATAACATTTCAGTTGATGTCTACGTTCTGTTAGTGTCAAACTTCAGGCACTTATTATTGTCCTGTAAAAGATTTTCCACTAAATACTAAATCTGATGATCTTCTTTGACCTCATGTGTGTTTGTCCACTACTTTTTAAATCCCTTATCTTTGTGGACTACTTGTAAAAAAGGGCTACACTGTAAATTCTATATTGATGTAAACCTACGCAGCTTAAAGCGAAGATCTGGCACTTTAATGCATCGTTTTAGTTTTAATTGAATGGAACAAAAAGTGTGACCCAGTACCGTGTGTCTATAATGTACATGCTTGTCTCATCATTTGTTTGTTTCATCATTGTTTTTGTTTTTTTGCTTAGTCAAGAATAACTTTTGCTTTTTGCACATTAACTTTAGTTTCAGGATTACAACATGTCTGTGGGAGCTGTGCTCATTGAAACAGGGACTTCAGTGTTTCTGTCATGTGTGGAGGCGATGCATTTTGGAGTTTTGCTTGTCTGAGCTGAAACTGATTGCTTTAGTGGCTTTGTATGTCACCTTGTCTTACAGGAACTTACAGGGAGTCTTAGCATGTATTCTTACAGTAACACACTAAATGTTATAACCCTCTGAACCCAAGGGAGTTTCTGACATTTTTACTCACTCTAGGCTCATTTTTTACTGCAAT
>NW_007579987.1:25330-42128 GCF_000690725.1 Stegastes partitus
CCTGAATTATGGCTCAACAACAAGCGTACAATTTGGTAGTCAAAAGAAAGATGACGAGTGACAACTGCTAAGTAAGTTATGCCACTGTACAAGAACATGTAGGTGGCTGATATGCATTACTTTTGAGGTCAAAACAAGCCACAGTTATTTCTGTAGCACATTTAGAGCAACAGACCAAAGTACTTTTCAGATGCCAGAGTTTGTTTGTTGTAGTCCTGGTGTTCCCTCCATTCTGCTTATCTGACTGCTTCATCAGTCCTTTACATACATTTTTTAGGAAGGTGAGGAGGCTCAGGTGTATCTGATGTGTTTTTACCAGACAGCGACGATCTTAGAAAGCAGACAGGAGAGTAAAACGTTTGTAGAAGTTTGTAATACTGTAAAATACCTGAGGTGGAAACAGGACTGTCAGTTCCAGCAAGCGCTTTAATGCTATTCATGTTTATTCATAAACTAACATCTGAAATCATCAAATTTTTACAACAATTTCTGCACGACTGTCTCTGATTTACCTAAATATTTTATAGCATAAATTACCCATATTAATAAAGATGCTTGTTAAGTATCATGAGAAATAACAATGACAATTTCAGGTTTTTATTGTTAATATTTTTTGATATTGTCATTGAAACATAGCCGTAAATTTCAATGTGTGAAAAAAAGGTTGCTGAAATGTATCTTGGAATGTTTTTGATATGTCAATCTAAAATCTCACAGATACCTTTTTAAATATCTGTAGTTTAAAATAATTTTTTAAAAAAGCTTTGAGCAAATCAGAGTCGGTCGAGCAGAACGCTGGTGGCGATTTGAGATCAATAACTTCAATGATTTCAGCTGCTGAATCGGATTCTGTGATCTTTAATAAACTAGTAATAACAATAGATTTTATTCAGAATATTTACATGTTTTGATTTCTTCCGTCACATCTGATTTTTTAAAAAGATGTAATTGTTTATGTGTGTTATTTCTGTCTGTCACATGTTGTTGTCACTGATGTTCATGTATTAATCTGACCGCTGATACGCTGTGTGTCGGGAGTAGCTGGAAATCTTGTGTCTCTTCCTCACATCTCGCTTCCCTGCCGGCAAGATGCGAGGAAGAAACACAAGGGAGGAGCCGTGCTAGTCTAACGTAAAGCCCCCCCGTGGTGACGCCCTCCTCTCCTGCCAGGTTGAGCAGCTGAAGGAAGAGCTAACTCACAGCCAGTCAGAGAAGGAGGAGCTAAAGCAACGAGTCAGTGAGCTTCAGCAGGAGGTGTCTGCAGTAAGAGACGCACCTCGGTGTCTGTTTGCTCTGTCTTTTTCTTTCTTTCTTTCTTTCTTTCTTTCCGGACGGGCTGACGCTGCTTGAGCGGACTCCCAGTAGAATCCCAGTAGAATCACCGTGTTCTGACAGCAGCATAACAACTCAAATGTCCACAGTCCACACAACAGCTGACAACTGTATTATCTGAGATGTTGAGAGCAACGTATCCAGTCATGAAGTAAATTCTGTTGCTCTGCTGTGAGATATTGTCGTTGTTTTAGCATCATATTGTCAATCAAGCAGTCAAATTTGCACACATTGATCATCTTCCTGCAACTTAATGAAACAAAGCAGGGCCTGGGAAATTACAGAAGCCTAAAGTGAAGTGAAAAACATGTTCATATCTGAGTGTTAGGAAAATGTATGACCTTCTCCAAAGATGTGTTTTCACAGTCAGGTAAATTTCCTCACACAGTTCAGGAGGCCGTTTCTTTTCCATTCAGTGGCTGTTGACAGGATATAGTTGTTTCTAGCAGTCCGAACATCAAATCACAGAACTGCAGCAGAGACTCCAGCTGTGCTGTGCTACAGTTTGTGTATTTCTAACCTGTTTCTCTTCCTTCTTGCATGAGGATTCTCTCAGCTACTGGCTTAGATCCTTTAGCTAAAGGGGTTTGCTTGGGTTGGTTTTCATATGAGCGCTGTGTGGTTTGGGTCCATTCTTTCTATATTTTGTGTTAAAGTCACAGAACATAATGCCAAGAGAATTACATTTATTGGATTATTATGATAATTGAGGGCTGAAAGAATTGACCCCAACCCTTTAGCACCAATACATAGCTGAGAAATATCAACTTTAATACTGCACTGACTTCCACGTGTTTCTAACTGTTGTTTGCTTTTCAGGAGAGAAATTGAAAAATAATTTCTCTTATTTTTATTTTTTCTTCTTAAAAGGTTCCCATTGTGTGTAGATTATATTAACTTCATTAACTGACACAGTAAACGTTGTAGAAGGCCACTTCCACATTATGCACACTGCAATTAACAGTGTAAAATAATGTTGTTGTTTTTTTTCTTTATTTTCAAATTTTATTGGAAAAAATTAGGCCTATGACAAACATATCATATTTTCTTTAAAGAACTACTAGCTTGTGCCCTTTGAGCAAGGCAGTGAACACCACTTAGCAGCCCAGTGCTCAGTCACCACCAGCAGCTGGCTCTGCTTTTTAACCCTGTGAAGCCCAGCAGTTTTTTTAATGCTTTCACTGTTTTTCTCACTGTGGGCTCAATTTCACTGCAATAAATACAATTCTGCACCTCTGTGGAAACAACACAACCATGGAGAAGGAGAGAGAATGACATAGTTATAATGTCAGAAATCGTTTAATAAAAAATAAATAAATAAAAATGGATTTTTCTAATTATTTATTTTACAAAAAATTGAAAACATGATGTACAAAACTTTTCTAAGTGTCCCCACATCTTACCAATACTGAAACAGAAGATGACTTTACACACTGTAGATATTTTACCTCACAGTTTTAATTTGATTCTATATTGGCCTCCTTTCTGTTTTATGGAAACACAGCCTGCAGTTCAGCCCTGATTTTTTGTCACGTTGCAACTGAGTCACTAATGGCTTCACAGTTGCACCAGAACTGCAGTTTTTACAGAATCTTGTTTGTTTTTTGTCATATTTTAAAATGAGACATGTAGAATAAAACAATATCAACCAAATGGTACAATCTGACAGTCTTTCACAGTTTCTGGCTCTGATAAGTGGTGGCATTTTTTTCTTCATTATAACACATTTCAAACTCGCTGGTGGGTTTTGAGGTACAGAGGGTTAACGTGTATGTAATAGAAATGTCTGCCATGCTCCGTAAATGTTCCTTCCACTCTAAATACAGTTGTAAAGCAGAGATGACGCATTGCACTCTAATTCAAAATTCGTCTCTTAAAAGCTTTACCAGTCATTTCTGTCCACTGCTTATTATCGCTCATATTTCCTCTGTCACAGCTGGTCTTCTGTAGTTTGGAGGAATAGCTAAAACCTTAACACCCACCGTAGAACGAGCGCTCACTTTGTAAAGCTAGTAGTGGATTTTAATACATAAATATGTCATAAAAAAGCATGTGATGCTCTCCAGTACACATTCTGACTGGATCTTTCTTCTGTCCGTGTCCCGCTCTGTGTTTATGTTGTGTTTGTGTTGTTCAGATTGAACAGGCCAAGCAGGAGCTGAGTCGTAAGGACAGCGAGCTGTTGGGTCTCAGGACCAAACTGGACACTCTGAACAACCAGTTTTCTGACAGTAAACAACACGTGGATGTGCTCAAGGAGTCCCTCACTGCCAAGGAGCAGAGAGCTGCCATACTGCAGACCGAGGTTCACATCCTCTGTTTCTATACATTTCTTTTTGCTGCATGGTATCACTGATGTTTAGTTTGTGAATATTTATCTCCCCTGACTTGAACACATGTGTCTATATGCAGGTGGATGCTTTGCGTCTCCGTCTGGAAGAAAAGGAATCTCTTTTGTCTAAAAAGAGTCAGCAAATATCAGAGCTGACGGAGGAGAAAAGTACTCAGCAGGGAGAGATCACTGACCTTAAAGACATGCTGGACGTTAAGGAACGCAAAGTCAACGTCCTGCAGAAGAAGGTGAGCAGACTTTAGATTATATTCGCTTTTGTTACACCGCACTTCCTACGGCTGCTTTTTATCTTTTAAAAATTGCCATCATTTGTCAGAGCAACAACCTGTAGAAACAGGTAACTCCATTGTTGTAGATTTTCAGAAAACTTTTTGTTGTTGTTGTTTGCTTGAGATGATATCAATAAAACTGAAGTTGAGTGGATTTGACTCAGTAGAAATGACATGAAAAAAATAGAGATAACTTAAGTTTGATTGATATTGTCTCAGGTACAAGATGGAAAAGTGGGTTTTCTAAAGGTTTGTGAAGACGAGGTTTTCTGTTCTTGCAAATGAACTCTTCATTTAATCATCTGATTTTCAACTTTCCTTTCCTTTCCTTGAACTACTCAGCTGAGATGTAGTGTTTTGTTGGGAAATTAAACTTAAAAGTGATATTTCATACAAAATATGTTTTTCTACATGTGCCATTTTTAAAAAAATGCCTAAAACAAATAGTTTGGTCGTACCAGAATCTGTAAAAAAGAAAAATTCAGAATTCAAGGATTTCTTAGCCGAACTGCAGGCACTCAAAGTTGTTGATTCCATTTTTTTTCCTTAAATTTTTGCAAGATAAACAATCAAGGACATTCAGCTTTTTTTTCTTTTACTTTGTCTTACTGCACAGAAAACATTTATAAGTTCTCTCTACTTCTAGCCATGGTTGTGCTGTTTCTGTAGAGGTGCAGGACTTTATATTGTAGTAAGAAATGAGCCAATAATGAGTAAAATGTGACAGAAAAGCTGAGAAACTGCTTTGAGTTCATAACTCACCGTCTCTCAAGCTCATTCATGCTGATAGAAGTTCGCTTGTGCTGAGAATGTGTCGTCATGTGAAGCTTTCACCACTAGATGGGGCTGTAAGACAGTGAGTAGGCTGAAGCCGAAGCAGACAGACGCTCAGGGAGACAGATGAGCAGGAAGACAGATAATGTAGGTACTCGGGAAACCAGAGTCACTGATGTTTTCTGAATATTTTCCCCACTTTTCAATATGTACTTTTGTGTGTGAGTATCTCTGGGGCGATGCTGTCAGTTAGATGGATGGGCCGGAGTGACCTCTTGTCTTTGCTGTCTGCTTCACACACACACAATCCACTGTCATCCTGACAGGAGTTAGTCAGATATGTGCTTTCAGAAAGAGAAGCAGAGGAGGCAATAACACACACACACACACACACTGTAGCGGTTTTGAACACTAGATAGGATGGATGCAGGCTGAGGAAGGAGTCTGGCAATCATTTAGACAGCAACATCTTACAAATTAAGTGCAAACATGACAGCCAACAATTCAACTTCTTCATTTTTCCTCCTCTCCCTGTCCCACTAGTTGTCTATCGCAGAGACGGCGTGCAGATAATTGATAAAGACAATCAAGCAGACAGACATAAAGCAAGACGGGGAGGGGGAGGAGAGAGACAGGGTGTGTTTAAATTCAGATGCATACTAATGAGTTCCTCTTGTTTAATAAATGATGACCTCTGGCGTCTTCAAATAGAATACAGTCCGGTGTCTGAGAGGGAGGCTGCTGACTCCTCCTTGATCTCATCTGAGCTTGATTTCCTAATTTCTTGCCCCTGTTTTTTAAGCACATAAGCTAAAAATACATCCTCTCCTCCTCGTGTTTTTGTCTGGCGTTTGTTGTGACCAGCGAGGCTATATTAACGATTAATGGCGAAGGTATTTACGTGATCTCCCGTCGTTGCCTTCGCTTTGTTGTTAAACGCAATCTTCTGTTATTTGTGAAGGAACACTGTGACCTAGAGGAGGAGAAAGCTCAGCTGGTTGTTGTTTTGTTAACATATTCCAGTTCATTATCACAGACAATTTTGGGACTAAAATAGGACGGCAATGAGTGTGTGTGCGCTTATGTACATGTGTGTCTGTGTGTGTGTGTGTGTGTGTGTGTGTGTGTGTGTGTGAGCCATCCAGCAGTTGTCAGTTTCAGGAAATGCAGACGGGATCAAAGCGTCTCGCTGCCTCTCAATGTCAAGTGTGTGCGTTCATGTGTGTGTGCGTGAGGGCGAGCGAGTGAGGAGGAGGATGTGTCAGTCAAGCTGTCAGGTCAACGGTTGATTAATGAGGTGCTGGAAATGTTTTACTGTATGAGCGCACCCACACACACACACACACACACACACACACACACACTCGCACTCTCCGCAGTTCTGTAAATGTGTGTGTCTCACCTGCAGTGGAGTCAAAGGTTACATACCAATCTGACTTTCTTTTTTTTAGCCAGAGGTTGTCAATCACTTGATTTCCTTTCTCTCAAGCAAAAGAAGGGACAGAGAAACAGAAATTTTGCAACTTTTACCATCCAAGCTCACAGATTAAAGGTCCCATGTGGTGAGAATGCGTTGTTTTTGTTTTTTGTGGTTGTTATAAACTCGGAAATGGAAAGTCAGAGCTGTTAAGATATTAGGATTTTTAGAGAGCTTTACAGGCCACTAAGAATTTCAGTGAACTGCTCAAACTTTTCCTAATCCTGCCCTCTCACTGCCCACTGCCACTAGGTGAATCAGTCCAAAAGCACAGCTGCCTCACAGGTTTGTTTTCTTTCCAGAGCTGCTTCTGCTAACTCTAAAATGTCTCAGCCACAAGCAAAGCACACTGCTGTTGGTTGCAAGAGCGAACAAAAGAGTCTTAATGCACTCCCAGCATCTGAGGACCTGAAGATCTCTTGGATTACTTTTATTTTTGATGACAATTTCACCGCAACAAGCAGAAAATTCGTAGAGTTAGCATGTTGTGGGCTAATGTTGCTCGTGCTCACATTAGTTTTGATCGTACGTTCGCAGGTCAGATCTCTGTGGAAACTGTAAAGCTGAGGGACATTGAGAAATAGTGGAAACTTTAAGACCAATTTGAAACCAATAAACAAGGACTTGGTGGGCTGCTATGTTTTCGTGTCACCTGCTGTGCTTCACTGAAACTCAGCCAGTGTTTACATCTGTTTGCTTCTCTCCTGCTCTCTGTGCTCACATGAACTGCATTTTAATACCACCGAATTCCCAATAAAGGTGTTGTCATTTATATGTTTTTCTGTTTCTGTTGTCAGACAATGGAATGAGTATAAAATCGTATCTAAAACACTTTACCCAATGAGACTACATGTTAAACTGTAGTCACATCAGAGCCATTACCACGATGCTGCTCTGACAAACTCACCAAACCCTACTTTAAAACATTGGCTGTGCTGTGAATTCAGCAAATTATGATGTAAAATTATCACTCAGAGAGAAAGTTAGAAGTGACAGTAAGTCCTGGTTTCACACACTCACAGTTATTGTCTGTGTCAATGGCATCACAGGTGCAGAGAGAGTCTTCTTCCTCAAGTGTAGAGCAGACAGCATTCAAAGCTACACAAACTAAAACTTGAAGTTACACCGTCATGGTAAAATGAAATATCTTTGCAGTATTTTGAGCTAAAAAGAAATGAACGACACATTCTGTGGATATGTGAGACTTTCATTAATTTGCTGAAAAGAGGCACAATATGGGAACTTTAAATACGCTTCCCATGTCTTTCCTCTCCCCTCAATGCCTTATTTCTGTACTGGTCAACCTTTTGTTCCCTTCTTTTCTTAATGAACACCACAAAGTTGACATAACTCCTTATCTTTGTCTGAGATCTCTCTCGCTCTCTCACAGACACACACACACAAGCTTGTACTTCTTTGTGTTCGACCCTCAGTGGCATAATTTATTCCCTAGCCCCTTACCCCAACTTTAACCACCACAACTCTCCCTAATTTTAACTCTGCAGCCAAGTCTGAACCCTCAAACAGCCTTGAATGGTTCATGCTAAAGCGAGGACTCACTTTCCAAAACTGTACTCACTTGGCAATGTCTAAAAGTCAAGTTGGTCCTCACATGGATAGACGAACAAGTACAAACACACATATGTGCATGCACAGAGACACACATACGCACACTTTGTGGGTTCAGGGAAAGAGTGACTCCTTCAGTTATTTCTGCTGATTTGGTGTTTTAACAGAAAATGAATCTGCTACCAAATCGCTGTGAGAGGACACGGGGGGGAGAGAGAGACGGGGAGAAAGAGGGGGAGGCAGAGAGTGTGTATTTAGAGAAAGGGTTAAAGGTAGCACAGCTTAGTGAGAAAGTTTATATTTGACAGAAACGCTCAGTTTTTTTTTTTTATGCGCTGAAATTTGTAGACGGAATTACATTAGGGCCCGTTTACAAGAGATTGTTTGACATAATAGCAAGCAGAGACTTAGAATGTAGAATTCATCTGCTTTGAGAGGAAACAGGATAGAAAACAGAAGGAATGCAGAAGAGAGAAATGGAAAATACAATGGGAAAAAAGCTCTAGGTGTTATTCTGTGTGAATGTTTAATGGCTGTCAGGTAAACTAATGGATGTGAAAAAGAGTAGGTTCACTTGTTAGCTCAAGTCGTCTTCAAATGGAGATCTAACATGAGTGGCGTCACAAACAACATGCCCTTAAATCAAACAGGCCTTATGTCTCACATTTAGATATCTGTTATATGATTCTATTATTGCATTGTCAAGTTGATTTTATTAATGTGTAACTCACTTCCAGAACCCAGAAACAAGTAGCTTGGTTTGAAAAACAGAAAAAAAAGTCAGATTTTTAACATCAGATGGTCCTTGCATCACATTTCTAAGCTTAAAATCACTAAAATGAAAAATCATCAACATCCCATTATTCCACTCTTTTAAAAATTGCCCAACAAATAAAATGTTGGTTCTCAACAGATTTTGTAAATAAAACAAAACAAAAACAAAAAACTAAACTAAACTAAAAATTCTGCCCTCCTTGACGTAACTGAAAACTCATAGGTGGCAAAAAAAAAACCCAAAAAACAATTTAAAGTGATAAAATATGTACAGTACATACTTTTTGTCCTTTCTTCTTATCATTACTACCACTGTGTTTTATTGCTGTAACAAAGACAAAAGCCCACAGCGAGTAAAAATGTGACGGCAACAAAACATGCCCAGAAACTGCTGAGATTTATTTAAATAAATAATCTAAACCTTTATAGTTTATTACTGTTACAAGTGAGCGTCAACCAGGCAGCGTTTTTAAGACAATATATGACAAAGCTTTTTATAGATGAACCGGTATCTGCATATATAATTTTCCAGACTATAAAAACATACAGTTACAATAAACAAAAGAGCAAAAGTAGAACATTAAATAAATGTCTGTTCAGAATACAGCTTACCTGTATCACACTACGTAATCCATGCTTAGTTTACTGCAGTGTATAACTGGAAAAAACAAAAAAGTTTTAATTTTTATAGACTTCACTTTGGTATCTTTGAGTCTTGTTCCTTTTATCGGCTGTTGTTTATAGTTGGTGTTTAAAATTTCATGTGCACAAGTTCAGCATCATGTAGCTTTATTTCGTAGCACCTGCTCCGCTACTTTATTTTGGCTGCGTCTGACTGCATAAACCTGCCAAGAACATATCATTCAGTGGCCAGCAGGTGAATTATACATCAAAAACAACACAGCTGATGAGTGTTTCTGTTCTTTTGTCTGTGCAGATAGAGAACCTCCAGGATCAGCTGCGGGATAAAGAGAAACAGCTGAGCGGCCTGAAAGACAGAGTCAAGTCTTTGCAGACGGACACTTCCAACACAGACACTGCACTGGGAACACTGGAGGAGGCTTTGGCCGAGAAGGTACACACACACACACACACACACAGCACGTCCACCCATCGCTGGTCAACCTCAGGTCAACTCTCGAGCAAGGTTACATTAATAAAACCTCTATGAGCAAAACCGCCGACCACCCACGCGATGACCAAATGACTCTGGATAAATGGAAATGAACCAATAATCACACTGGCTGTTTCATTATTAAATCGTTCACAGCCTGTGTTCATAAAAGATTAGGAACTGTCCAACACGCAGCCACATGGCTCGGAGTAGCTCATCGGTCGCTGTTTGGTCTGAACGTTCAGCCACAAAACATCACAGAACCTCCTGTTTTATGGTTCTTCTAGGCTGCTCTCTGCGGGGACTCGACCCTGAATCTGGGAAGCTAACCAATGACACTTACACCAGCGAACCGCCTCAACGTGTTTGATGAGAATATATTTTCGTACTGTTGTGCGTGATTATGTTACCAACTCAATCTCCTTTGCGCTTGCACACGCACAGGAAACAGGGCTATTAATTGTCCAGTGACTAATATTTTGGGTGTCAGCTAGATGTGTGAGTGTTGGCAGCGCAATGCAGCCGACGACTCCTGCTTCACTCAAACAACTTTCACAAGCTTTTTTTTCTCCTCCCTTCATTTTTATTGTTTTGGTGCCTTTTGATATATTTCGTCTGTAGCTTTCTTCTGTTTCCATCATTGCCTCCTTTTCCTGCTTTCTTTTCTTTTTTTAGCACTTTTTCTGAAACATACTGTTTTTTGCATCGTGAGTGATACATTTCAAAGCAAAATAAGGAAAAGTTTCATGCAGTATATGTAAAGAGTCATTATAAACATGTATGTTTTCAAGTATTTTAATCATAGATTGTATAAAAGACGTAGCAACTGGCCCCAAAAAATGAAGCCAAGTGTCAAAAACCTACGTCCACTAGCTGCTGGCTCCAAAAAGCCCTGGCTCCCATAGACTGGAATTGGAAAAGAAGTGATCACAGATCACGAAATACTGCATTCCTACAGCTCAGGATTTTGTTCTTATTAGTTTTCATGGTCAAGTCCAGAGATCAGGTGGCCAATCTGAAAATAAATCAATACTGAATTTTTAAAAAATTGTCAACATTTTGCGGGGCAAGGGCCGTGGCTGGCTTGATTGACAGTCGGCAGCGACGATACAGATGAAGCGAGCAGAAGGCGGTAAATGTGGGCGGGCAGAGAGGGCCCGCCTCTCAATCCGTCTGACCAATCACTGCTCCTATGGCTCCGCCCCCCTCCGACGATTTTTACGTCACTGGCTCCAAAAATCCAAGATGTCAACCAGGAAGTAGCAAAACCCTGGCTTCATTTTCTCAGTGCAGAAACCAACAGGTGACGTCATGGTAGCTACGTCCATCTTTTATACAGTCTATGATTTTAATGCTTCATGAACACACAGCATGGATATACAGCATTTTTAACCCCCTACCCCTGCAGTAGAAACTGCATTCCTTTACCTTTAACCCAAACTGAACTCTAATGTGAGCAGAAAAAAACAGTAGTTTAACTGAGTGGTTGTTTATCATAAAATCATAAAACTGCTTTCATTGTTGATTTTTTATTTATTAAAACCAAAATGCAAACATTTTTCTGGGTCCAGCCTCTCAAATGTGACATATTAACACTGAATTGCTTTGGTTTTGAACAACTCGACACAATTTTTTTTGGCCCAAAAATGAATCAATTGTTTACTTAAGAATACTTTTGGTAAATTGAAAAATAATGAACATCATCACTATAAACTAGTGATGCACGATATTAAAATTTCTGGCCGATACCGATACCCGATATTAAGATTTCTGATATCGCCGATAACTGATATTACCGATGTCGATATTCAATTTCTGTTCACACCGAAGAATAAGTATAAGTAAGCACCGTGAGAACGTGAAGACTATTCACAAGAAGCCCATACCAAGTAAGACCACATAGTCTTCTTTATTACTTAACCAAAGTAAAGCATATTTAAACATATTTTAACATATTTTAACATATTTAACGTTCAAGTCCAGGAACATTTAATTAAAAATATTGATGAAATAGCAGCAATATCGAATGTAGAGACAAAGGCAGTAATGTTAGACAATCACTGGTTTTTCACATTGGCTAAATTTGTTCATCGGACTGATGCCGATATATCGAAAAAAAATATCGTCCAATACCGACATGATCTCCGATATATCGTGCATCCCTACTATATACCCCTAATTCCAACCTTAAACATACAACTAAACCCTGCCCAATGTGTCATAACTCGGTCCTCACAAAGATAGACAGCCTTTCGGTTTTTTGTGTTGCTTTCGTACGTGTGAACTTTTGTACTTTTGCTTGAACTGGCCCCTGTGTTGTTCTGTAGCTACAGAGATCGACTATTGTGTTTTAGTGGTTGTGAATTTTACATCTCGTGCCAAAACATATTACGCGTCTCAAATCACTGTTGGCTGTTAGATCCTGTCAGAGCTGCCATGTACATAAAGTTTAATGCGACTGTTATTAGTATAGAAACTTGATACTGAGTAACTGTGAATGACTGCTGGAGTGTATGAGGTGATTTTATTCTCTGTCTGTTGCTCTTTTTCCATCACTGACTCTACCTCCACTACCTTTTTCCACTTCCTTCGCTCTCTCTCGTCTATCCTTTCCTGCCCTTCTATCCCTCCATCCTCTCCTCCTCCTCCTCCTCCTCCTCCTCCTCCTCCTCCTCCATCATATCCAGGAGCGAATCATCGACCGGTTGAAGGACCAGCGTGAAAGGGAGGAGAAAGAAAAGGGGGACGAGATGGAGTCCAGCAAAAAGGAGCTGAAAGAGCTGAGGGAGAAAGTCTCCCTGCTGCAGGCTGACCTGGCTGACCGCGAGGTAGAACACACACTAATGAATCCACAAACACACACACACATCCATATTTGTGCTGTAAGTCAGAAAAAACACACACACACACACTCCCTCTCTCTTCTCTCCCGCTCTGTGTTCCTGTCAAGACAACGTGATTGATCTATCACTGTAGAACAGACCTCGAATCCTCCCAAGGTCCTCGCGCTGAAGGACAACTATGATAACACAGTCATGTTTCCTTGACAACAAAATGCAAAGGCTCACAACCGACGGAAACAGTGATCAGAGCCGGATTCTTCTCGCTGTGACCTTTGTGATTCGTACAAAACACCACAGCAGAGGCAGAGAGGGAGAAACAGAGAATGACAAAGCAGTTTCAGGTTCTGTCTCCTCTTTATTCACCCTGCTGCAGTTGGGCAGCACTGTAGGAAAGTTCCGACTAACCACTTCAGGAAAACAAATGTTTTAACACAATGTCCCTCAAGAACAGGTGCAAGCCCAGTTCTGCTTTTTGTAATAATGCCCATCCCATAAAAAAAAAACAAAGTGTAGAAATAAAAGATCCAGACGTCAAATCAGAACCACAACAATCACCAAAATGGCACCATTTCTATTAGGGCAGGGTTTGGCACCATTATGAATCTCTAAACACTCTAAACTAATCTACAACTGAACTTTCAGATGTCTCTAATCTGGCGTTAAACCATAAGACTAACTGACCAGTTATTTTTAACCCTTTGAACTCCTGTCACATTTTTACTTTCCACTCCAATATAAAGTCCTGCACCTCTTTGGAAGCAGCACAACCACGGCTAGAAGCAGAAAGAACCTACATACGTCTTCTGCCATATAATAAAGATATAATGCCATAAATGATAAAGTAAAGAAAAAAAAAAGTTAAACAATCTAGAATCAACATGTACAACACTTCTCCCAGTGCTACCACTACTGGATAGAAAATGTTGACTTTACAAGCTTTAGATATTTTATTACTTGCAGTATGAATTTGTTCCTACGGAGTCTGTCAGGAAAAAGCTCCAAGACTGGTGTCACAAAAGATATATTTCAAACCCAAACTACAAAGAGATCCTGCAGCGTTTGCTTCATTCAAAAAGAGGCGAGAGTTGTGGCAGGACAAGTCGTGGCTGCTTCACCATGACAACGGGCCTGCTCACAATGCCCGGAGCATCCCACAGTTCCTGGCTGAGAAGAACATCTCCGTGCTGGAGCAACCTCCCTACTCACCCCACCTGGCTCCGTGGGATTTTTTTTGTCTTCCCCAAGCTCAAGGGGGTCATCAAGGGGACCTGTTTTGAAGACGTGGACGACATCAAGATGGCTGTGACGACGGAGCTGAGGAGGATCCTGGAATAATCCTTCCAGGAGTGCATGGCGGCAGAGAAGGCTGGGGAAGTGTGTTAGACTCCAGGGGGATGACTTCGAAGTAGAAAACTTAGTTTATAGTTTGGATTTGAATTATATCTTTTGTGACACCAGTCCTGACACTTTTCTGACATTTTTAGGCTTATATTTGGTTAAATTTTCAGACACGACATGTTATCAGTTCTGATGATTCTCCCTGGTTGTACACTTCCTGTCTATGACTTCTTTTTTTTTTTAAATTGTATAAATTCTTGCCACAAATGCATTTCAGAATATACTTCTAAAGACTCGCAAATTTCATGTAAGGACACACACAAACATTCAGTGCACACTTCTTGGTTTGTCTTTAGTTGTGCTTGAACAAATGACTGACAAAACTCTCATATGTGGACACACTTATAAATATATATGTAACACCACAAATTGATGTTTTCACATTTTCACTTGTGTGTGACGTAATAATGTCTGTACTGACGTTGTGCACCGCTTATAGTACGAGAGTCGCATTGATCTTCTCATCAATATGTCAACAAGAGCTGTTTCTTCAAAGGGGTCATTATGCTGCTGTTGTTGTGAACAGTCCTTTGCGCTTTTTCTGACTTCAGCCTTTCATCTAATTTTAGAGATTGTTGGCTCATAAAACCTGTTACAGTCCTGTTTTATAATTTGAGGAATACATGGGAAAACTCCCTGAGAAAACAAGCATTCCTCTGTACAGTGCTAAACGCAGATGTGAGGTTTGTCTAACAACAGTAGTGTATACGCGTGCCTAAATATAATCCGAGTAAGCAGCAAGGTTCCTCCGACCG
Source organism: Stegastes partitus (assembly GCF_000690725.1). Classification (NCBI taxonomy): domain Eukaryota; kingdom Metazoa; phylum Chordata; class Actinopteri; family Pomacentridae; genus Stegastes; species Stegastes partitus. The sequence continues at coordinate 39,989 of NW_007579987.1, forward strand.
AAGCCCAGTCAAACATGATGAACCGTAGTCTGGAGTTGGTATTGTCAGTCAAGGGTAAAATTACACGTCTGAGTGTCTCTCCTTCTGGTCTCGCTGGTTTCTGTTTCACTGCCCCTACCAAAAGAGGAAAAGACCAGAAAAGAAAGGGAGAGCGAGACTTCACGGGTGGAGGGATTGAGCCTGAGAACAGAGGCAGGTCAGGGGGAAACATTATGATGACTAAGGAAGAGTCTCTCATGAGCTCTGGAGGAACACCTGAAAGGATAATTCTGGGTGATTGGCAACTTGGTTTTATTATATATGATTGATAAGAATTCCTATCTGTAGTAATAGCATTGTATTTGTAAGGTAAACCTTTTTTTTGTTCATACCTCATACCAAAGTGGTAAAGAGGCTTATGGCAAATACCCTGTTATAATCATACAATAGGACAGGGGTGTCCAGTCCTGGTCCTGGAGGGCCACAACCCTGCATGTTTCTCTCTTCCAACACATCTGATTCAGATGATCAGCTCATCATCAAGCTCTGCAGAAGCCTGATAACGATCCTGATCATTTGAATCAGGTGTGTTGGAAGAGGGAAACATGCAGGATTGTGGCCCTCGAGGACCAGGACTGGACACCCCTGCAATAGGAAATGAGAAACAAATAAAACCAGAGTTGTAATAAACCACAATTATCCTTTAAGCGGCGTTAGTAACGAGACAGTGGATCCAGGCAGATTGACCCCAGTGAAGCTGTGCTATTATCTTCTTTGCTGTCAGTCTGTGTCTGACTCTCTTACACTTTTTTTTTTATACTTCTTTTTTTTCTATCCAGACGTCAGTGTTGGATCTGAAGGAGAAGGCTTCTTCTTTAGCCTCCTCGACTCTGAAGAAGGACAACAGGCTGAAAAGTCTGGAAATCAGCCTCGAGCAGAAGAGAGAGGAGTGCATCAAACTGGAGAATCAACTGAAGAAGGTTAGCTGGAAAGTGGAATAAGGAATCATTTGTAAAGTCAAAAAGCTTAAAATCTTCTTCGTCTTAGACTGTATTTGGACTGAAGCAGGTGGAAGTTTTTAGGCTTAATAATGACTAACAATTAAACAGTATTATCTATTACATGAAACTCAGTGGAGACAGAAACACTAGACAGACACACAGCATCTCTTTCTCCCCTTTTTGTTTTTTCCCTTAACTGGTATCCAACAGAGCCGACTGCTGTTGTGTTTGTGTGTGTATGTGTGCTTCCATATCACATATTCTCTCCCACACAGCAGCTCATAAAGTAGTGTGTGTGTGTGTGACGACTTGCTGACAGCCTTACAGTCATTTTCACAGACTGGAGAAGACAGCAGCTCCACCACACCCTGAATGTATATGTAGGTCTACGAGGGTATGTGCCTTATGATGTATGTGTGACAAACACATAGAGGGGGAATGTGTATGAAGGCGTCAATGGATGCCGTTTCTCCCATCATACTTTATTTCTAGTCTTTTTCTTTTACCAAATAGCTGGAAAAAAGGCATTCTGCATGTGACATGAGTGTGTGATGTTTCTTTCTTTCTTTCTTTCGTTATTTGTCTTTCTCTCTCTTTCCTCCACCCAGATCTTCTTATATCGTCAGACACCCAAACATTTCCTCTCCACATAAAGACCCGTAAAAACTGTTGCACACTTCCAAAACTAATAGGGTTTATGCATTGTGGGACCGAGGCGTGTGCGCACACACACACACAAAGTCGATCCGTCCCAAGAGCAACATTTGCTTCTGGGAAACACACACAGCTGTTCTAACCTCTAAGCTGGTTATAACTTGTTTTATTTTTCTTTGTTTTATTTCACTTCTTGTTCGTTTTCTGTATCTTCTGTGGAGCTGAGCAAAACAGAGCGAAGAAGAAAGTCACACACTTTAATTATTATTTTTTAATTAGTCACCTTTTTATGTTAATGCTAATCTTTACACAAAGCAGAATTATGTGGGTTTTCTTGTTTTGTGTGTCAGTGAGCCAGACCAAAGTGCTTAGTCTTCAACTTATTAATAACATAATTTCACTGGTGACACACCATTTATGCCACAAAACATCAGTCTCATACTTGGATTTATAGCCATTAAAATCTGCCTCAGCTGTACTGGTATGTATTTAGTGCTAATCATGGT